>NC_132894.1:15639598-15943432 GCF_030463535.1 Salminus brasiliensis | reverse complement strand
AGGGCAGCAGTCCATGACATCACGCTGAAGTTACATTGGGCTATGCAACAAGACAATGACCCAAAGTACACAAGTATATTAGCTAAAGAATGACAAGTCAGGGTCTTGATCTTAACCTTGTTGAGATACTTTCACATGACATGATATTCCTATGCACTTAAGGCGTCCCAGAAATATTGATCAAATGAGCACATTTGAATGGAGGAATGGTCCAAAGTCCTATTTGCAGCTACAGGAAACATGCGGTGGATCTGCAGGTTGGTAGATTAATCTGGATGGGACTCAACTTAGGTGTCTGTAAAAACCTTAAATTATACAATAACACATTTTGATAACAATATTTCACAATTAAACCTCATAAATCATGCTCTAATCATTTTGATTGTAACTACTAGTACTGTGGTTACATGTGACCAGCCATGAGTCCAGCCATGTGTTGTATAACCAACACACCCTTTTGGGTATTGCAGTGCATTATTTTCTCTACCTTTGTGCTCTCTACCTTATATGATATTATTAATTTTTGCATGGTCTTTTAGTTGAGTATATGGGGTTATGGTGGGTGTCCCTTAGAAGATACAGAATTATGCACAATATACATATTACATAATTATTTTTTTGCAGGCTTTTTTTCTCAAACAAACGTAGGGCAGCTGTGGCCACACTGAGGGCAGCTGGGACTTCTGTTCCCTCATTGTTTAACAGTAACATCTTTCTCGTAGATTTCCACAAGGAGCATGATGGGAAGTAATCTCAAAAGGAATCTAGTTGCAGTCTTTGCAAAATCCTCTGTAAGTAATGACTAATAGTGACTTTAGTCTTTTCAGAGTCTTCAAGAGTGATTAGCATTAGTATTTTCAATGTAGCGTATCTGTGCTAGCTTTCTGAAATTACTAAGGAAGGCAGCTCAAAAATGGATTCCGGGGACGGATTCTCAAAGCTTCATTGAGATTACTTACCATGGCCACCCTGACTGTCTGAACCACTTGGTCCACTTGATCCACTTGATCCACTTGGTGACTGGCTTGTGACTTGTGATCTTAAGAAGGTCTTCGCACACTAATGAGCCCAGAGCGACCTACGAGGTTAGTTGTATTACAGAGGTAGGCCAATGTAGTGTTATGAGTCTTGGCCAAGGACTCTTATTGGTGTTATCCATTGCGCCACACCAACCACTGACTTGTTCATTCAAATCTTGGGGTGGAACATACAACGGTATATAGGGCAATGGTCATCATAGTTTCATTGCAAGTTTCCCCAGGGTTGGTGACAGCTGTCTTAAGCCTGGTGCACACAAGCAATTTTTAGCTTGATGATTTTGCCCCACCAACAAAACCAAAATCTGGTTAGAAAATGAATAGGAAGTGATTGACGCACGGAAAATCTGATAGTGTAAGCAGTGAGTCAGTCCTAAACCTTTCAACCGAGCTCACACGGATTCTTATATCTTATATCTGTGGAGTGTGAGATGTGCTCTAAGTGTACCAGGCTTTAGTGGGTCATGACAGCACTCTAAATGCCTACCCATACTGATATATGACAATACATAGATTATGACTTATATTACAATATATGAAATCCAATTTTATCTAGAATTTGCCAACTTATTTAAAATTACATTGAAGTGATTTTTTCTTCTGTATATCAACATGCACAAACATATGCATGTAACATGTCATTTTAGATCACTTCTATTGGTCCGTTCATGATGATGAATGATGATGTTTACAGCAGCAAAGGCCTTGTGAACACACCTGACTTGTGGAGACTCTAAACTGAGGTAGGCCTACCCTATTACAACCCCAAGCCTATATATCAACCTGTTTGACACCATGGCAGTGACCACAATGGCAAAAGGGCACTACATAAAACTCCAAAAGGCACTCCAAAGCAGCATGGGAGGGCCCACATGCCACAATATGTGTCATATTGATATTACATATATGCAAATGTATGTATTTTTCAACAAATTTAAAATACATGAACAAAATATTTATGATCTATGTGCATAAATGGCCACATATCAGCTTTCCGTATGGGTAGGCAATGCGTAGCAGCATGGTACACTGCTTATAAATACTTTATAGCTTATGCAATTGCACATATTGTCAGGTATAGGTGGGTGCATCAGGTTAGAAACATTACTGTTCTAACATAAAGAGAACCAAGTTGAAGCGGATTCTCATAAAACCTCCATGTTCCACTGCAGTGACAACATTGTGACTCTGTGTCTGTTTTTGGTACTGTTGCCATCGTGCTGGTGTGTACACTGTTGAAATAAAGTGTATAAAGAGAAAGGCCCGTGTCCTCAGTGCCTCTACCCCTCCCCCACACCAAACACAAGTCTTGGCAGCCTCGGGGAGCTCACAGCGGTAATACATCATCTATATTTTAAAACTGCGGGTGGAGAGGAGGCGGGGGAATCTCTATCTTAAAGACACAGCCTGCTTGCTGACCCAAATTCTTCTCATAGTTATGGGACGAACCGAGGGAAGAAATGTAGCATAACTGAAACCGCCGTGGCGAGAAACACAGATCATCTGAAGACTGACATAGGGGTATCTCTCTTTGCCTGTTTCACTTCTACTTCTAACTACAGGCATACTGTAAGGGTATTGCCGCTGTCATGTCAAAACCCTTATAATACCACATTTGTTTTTTTTTTTAAGTATACGTATTTCACTCCATTTGATTATGCCAGCTGCTGAATGAAACAGTAGCATCTGTAGAAAAAATGACATAATTAAAATCTCATTAATGTGCTTTAAGAACATTTACTGCACTGTTTTGACAGTGCCTGTTGTCCGAATTCGTGTTCTAAAGCAGTAATATGTGTTCACTGTATTTAGTGGGCCAATTTCACCGTAAATGTCAATGCCATTTACACTGGACTAGGCTTAAATTAGGTGGCCCTTGGTTTCCATGCACTCATACTGCATACATCCATATGTACATTCATACATACACATACGGAAAACTATGAGCAGACTTGAAATTGATCAAATATCCCTTATCACAAGTCTTAAAAAAAAACATCAGGACTGTATGTTTTTTTGCAACGCTTAACATGAAGGCTTATTAATAGATGTTTGGTAAGGTCATTGATTAGCCATTGTTTATATAAATCATTTTGCCATTAGTTTATAGCTTATTTATGTTTTAACTGTGTAGTACTTACTGCTGTTTATCACACTGTCATCTATCATACTTTATTACTAATTGCTAGCTACATATACCTATATATATATTAGTATACAATATATAATTCATAATTAAATGAGGATCCTTAATGTAATATGTTACCCTTTTCCATTTGCGGTCCTCTATGATGCCGTGCTGAGGGGGAGTAAAGCATTACTGTAATCAAAAACTACTGTAATAGACCTTTAAGAATGTGTTATGTTATGGTTTTTCATAAAGCATCTTGAGCACCCTGATTCTGTGCCGTTTTAGTCTATGGGAAAAGTTAATGGCATTTTGGAAATCTGCCAAGCTCAGATAAAATGGTGGTGCCCAGATTAATTCCAAAAGCCTGTATGTTTTGTTCTATGCACATTATGCTCCTGAATATTTGGGGTGATGTTAATTACAGGACACTAGGCAATGCAAAATAGGAACAGGCTACATATAGGCTACATATAAGCTAATTTAACACACTGTCACGACACTGTCAATCTGCAGTTGTATGACCTAAAAGCTTTGCATCATTTTGACCAAAAAAAAGTACCCACGCTTTCTGTAAAAAGAAACCAACCTGGCCAGCTCGAGCTGGTAAAGCAGGTTGACCAACTCAGCTCTTAAACAGCGCAGGTTTAACTGGTCTACCAGCATGACCAAACTGACCAAAATAGTCAGGCCCAGAACAACCAAGCTTGCTCGCTGAGCAGCCTGATCATGCTGGCCTACCAGTACGTCCTGCCGGGTCAAGCAACTTGACCAAGCTGGTAGGCAAACTGGTCAAGCTGGTTTACTGGTTGACCAATTCGTCTACCAGCCTGGTCAAAGTTGCTCATGCTGATACACCAGCTAGTCCATCAAACTCAAATGAAAACTACACGAAACTACGCTGGTCAAGAGCTAAGATGGTCAACCAGCTTAACCAGCATAGGCTATGTTAACTACTACTGGATGATCATCTTTTTCATCCACCTTTTCCAGCCAAAACCAGCTTAAACCATTTGAAATCAGCTAGCAGTGAAAGCTGCTTCCTGGACTGTTTTTTATTTAGCAGGGCATTGGCTTCAAAATGTCATTTTCAGCCTTAATAAGGATGCATGGAGGTATTATTTGGGCGTGTCGCAGACTACACGGCACCTAACCTCAGAGTTCAAGTGTCTGCTACACTGATCTGACGGTGGAAACACTGCTCATGCTTGTTGAAACTGAATGCTAACGCCTGTCCGTACACGCATCCTCAACGAGGTGCCAAAACTGATACAACGGCTGTGTCTACGTGATCCTTTTTTTTTTTTTTAAACAGTGACTTTCGTGATGAGTGGAAGATAATACTTGTGAAAACATTTGCTCTCCAAGAAAGCAAAAGAGCACCGAGGGCAGCCAAGCACATGCTCACATTCTGCACATACATTTCCTGCCACTTCTGCCATGCCTGTGTGAACAAGACGGGTGGTGTGTGGTCGACGATATCCTCCTGACACCCTCCAAACCGCTGAGCACGACGCATTCCGCCCAACTGGCACGCTAAGACGAGTTTACGCCACATACTCGGTATACACACATGATTCATTTTCACACCCCTTTATTAGAACCGTTTGTACTTATATAAGAGGTTTCATTACATAAACCTACATCGCATTTATTTAGTCCGATTGTGTGTGTGCATGTGTGTGTGTGTGTGTGTTTTTTTGTGTTTTGTTGATGTTAGCGCTTCACTTTGTTTCACGGTGTTACGTGACTTTTCTCTTCTCTTTTTCTCCCTCACTCTGGCAGTAAAGGAGACGGGCTGGGGTGACCTTAGTGCAGATGATGGCAGGTGGCCAGAAAGCATCTCATGCGCTCCATAAAAGCACTGATTGAAATAGAAGAAGTGGGCAGGCTGCCTGCGTGCGGTGGGGGGATGGGCAGCCGTGTGATCATGCTAGCACTCCGGCAAAAACTACTCGCGGAGAGAGAGAGAGAGAGAGAAAGAGAGAGAGAAAGAGAAAGAGAGAGAGAGAGAGCGGAAATACGTTTCGGGTTATTCCCCCCCCCCCCCCCGTCTCCTCCTCTTACTCTCAGAACAGACTGCTTTCTCCACGCCTGAAAACCGAGTGACAACTGTGGATCCATCGTCTTACTGCAGAGGAAATACACACACACACACACACACACACACACATACACAGATACAGGCTCTGAGTAAAATAACACCACGATAACCCAGAAGATAACAGCCCCTTGTTCCTTCACTGTACGCTGAAGTGCTTTCTTAGGTCACGCCTTGAGTTGTTTTTACATCCACATCTAAAATAATCCCCCGCGCCGGCCACCATTTTGTGCCTCCTCCCTAGTCATTTCCTTTTGGCAACATTACACCCTGTTTTGAGACTCGCAGCGGACGATATGAGTCGTCTTTGGCACCCCTGAACGGGAGTTATTGTCTTGATAGGAAAAAAGACACTTATCAGCGTTTTCCTGTGCGAGTATGTGTGTGTGTGTGTGTGTGTGTGTGTGCAGAGAGTACAAAAGACAATCAGGGAGCCAATGCTAAAAGCAGCCCACGGTGGCCAGCAAATCGAATGGAAAAACAGTATTATCTAGCTAGACGGGTGGGTACATAGGGAACATATGAGCAGCAGTTAATCAGAGAAGGGCTGGCAGAGTAAATAAAGACATTCTGGAAAGGAATCAAATGAGGGCGTGCGAGCAGCGCTCTTTATTTGCTTTCGCTGTGGAACAGAACATGAAATGTTTTAGCATGCAGGCGATGACCTGAAAGCGATGGCTTGGCTATGAAAGTAATCCCCCCCACGATTTTCCCCTCATCCTAAATATCAGTCAGTAGTCAGTCAGTGCGACTGCTGTCTGAAATCAAATTGGCTGCTACTGTTGTTGTATACGTCTATTATACAACATCTGCTTATATTGCAGATAGCTATAGCACGCTCGGAAAGCAGAAAGGCCTACTGTAGTCAAGGAGAGCAGTTAATAGTGATAAAACCCCCCCCCCCAAAACCTTAACCTTGTCTGCTAATGTATCTAGTGGTCAGTAGGAGTGTGACAGCAGAGATGTTATAAATGAGGAGGCCAGCCACTAGTTGAAATATGAATGGCAGTTATCGGAACACTCAATGTGGCGCCTATTGACGGTTAAAGACTATTCACTATTCAACTTGCTGGTTATGCAGCGAGTGGAGGAGGGTGAACGGGCCTGTAGGGAAAGCCCCCCTGGATGCATTATTGAGCCAAATGCTGTAAATTACTCCTTATTACCTTTAGTTTTGAGTATTTTGGTCTCTCCCCATTCATAGAGATGGGAGCCAGAGGTCTCCCGTGACTGGACATAACTGCCTGCAATGCAAATGACCGCCGAGTCATTTGCCTAGAACAGACTTGCCTAGAAGGACTTTGGTAACAGCCATAGTTCGGTTCCAGCACGGTATAGACCTAATGGTTCGATACGAGTTCAGTACAATGGGAAAAGGGTTCAAGTCTCTATCTATCTAGACAGTCCAAAAACATGGAGATCAGCTGAATTGGTTACTCTGAAATGTCCCTGGGTGAATGTGTGTGAATGAGTGTGTATGTGTATATTTCCTACTATGGATTGGAACTGGGTCCTGGGTGAAACCCACCCCCCCAGTGCTCTACACAGTCCTCCAAGTGGACGGTTGTTTCTGGTGGAGAGTACGATGTGCACAACTAGCACCACCCTACTCCTCTCGCAGCTTTTAATTGGCTCTTTTTGTTGAAGGGTGGGACTTTATCCGTAAACAGACGCCCTGTTGAGCACTATGAGAACTCCCATTCATGTCTCATAGTGCGATTAGCAGCTTAGCAACACTATTCTCCCCTATTGAAGACAGTGGAGCATCAATCCAATTGTGAAGCTGCTATTTCAATGTGAAAATGCTACATGACTGTTTTGTAGACGTGTGAAGTGCAGCTTTGTGGTGCAAACTGTCAGAGAGGATCTCAGCTGATGTATTGAGAGATTCTGTCTTCAGACAGCCCAGTTCATGTGTGTCCGCATGTGTGTTTCTGCAGAGCTTGCAGTGTTGTTTGGGGTGTCTTGTTCCGCTGTGCCTCAGCAAAGCAGCAGAGCTCATTACACTGAGTGCTTTGGCTGGGTGGTACATAGTGTTGTCACCCAGCTGGAAATCTTGGTGTTGTGCAAGCCAATTCAAGGTCAAGGATAAGTGTATGTGTGTGTGTGTGTGTGTGTGTGTGTGTGTGTGTAAGAGAGAGAGAGAGAGAGAGAGAGAGAGAGAGAAAGAGACTGTATGGGTGACTCACAACACAAACGCTCACACCACACACACTTATCTCTGACCTTGGTCGTGCTCGCACAAGGCTGAGCCACACAAATACACACTAGTGGACAGCAGGCCTCCTCAGGGACGTCACCTCCCTTCACTTCCTGCTGATGGTTGCCAGGCAGCACGCTGACACACTCCATCTGAAAGAACTGCTGGAGAATCGATTAGTGATGAGTGCTCCTTATCACTCCTCTGCCATTAGATTGGGAAATGATCCCCCCCTTATATATAGCACAATATAGGTACGTGACAAATGTCTGCCCTGTCAAATAGGTACGCATGGACCTCAAAAGTGGAAGCTGTTTTTAATAACTGTAGGTAGAGCTGCGAGAAATGGACAACAGTCTATATACTGCTCAGTACATTGTGTACATGTGATGTTATGAAATAGCAAAAATCGGGGAGGAGGAACATGCCTTAAGCCCCACCTCCCAAACTAACATCCTATAAATTCCAGCTCTACCTTGTTTTCGTATCTTTGGCAAAGTCTTCGCAAACCTTCTACCACCCCGTCACCTCCCATTAAAACTGTGTGAAATCCCTCATTCCTGCCTCCACTTACTAAAGAGGGGGAACTGGTTTGCTACCACTAGCAGAAGCCACCCGAACCCCAGCCCAGAGTTCTCAGAGTTCTGTCTCCCCATGGTCCAAACTAGGAAACGGTTCTTGTAAATTGGGTCAGGATTACTCGGCATTGTTTTAAGCAGTGTGGTTAACCGATCTTGTGAATATAAATCCGATTCATTTAAACCCACAAAAAGCACAATAAACAATTTTTGCGATTGGCTGTGCGTATTAATTTAACTAAAAAAACGGAACTATTATGGGCTCGCTCCACCAAGAAGCTGACTTAGGTTCTGAAAATGAAGCTAACTGATATCTACAAAGCAAGAATTATCAGTTATTATCAGGACAACTTTGCAAGATTTGGAAGACTAAGAAACCCTCAGACAGAACTTAACTAACAGAACAAATAAGAAGCTTTACTAAAAACATCGTAGTCCTTAAGGCAGGTGTGTCTTCGGGTTCTGTGTGATCTGCGTGAATCACTAGCCTGGCAAAAGCTAACCATTGGATCCTTAAACCTGAATGATGTTATCACGTCATCTTGATATCAGTATTAAACCACGCTTTTGATCATGTAGTGTGGTAGTGTGTGGTTTGGGACACAGCCCCACTAAACTGAAGCATCAGACAGAAGAAATTAAAGCACAGAAACATGCTGCACTGAGACTCACCTAGGATGAAGTGGGCAGGTGCGGACAGCATGGCGTTGGTGGAGCAAGCGGGTAGGTTTGATGCCTGTGTACAATTCTGTGTTTGGTTTGTTAACATGACTTTGACGCACCAGGGTTTGCTTTAATCAAACCAAAGTATACTCATGCCCCACTCATCCAGCCCAACCTGCTGAAAGACTGGCCACTGGGATCCCCTCTACCTGCGTCAGACCAGCTGCCACCCACCAGTCCGACCACCAGGCTCCCCCACCACCCGTGCCAGACCAGCTGCACACCCTCCTACACTGCTGCATGCCTAATGACCATGTTAAAACCTAAATAGACGCTTAACCATCTGCCACTACTAATCTTACCACCATTAACTATCATTACTCTCATTACTCTGACCATCACTGCTATGATTATCTTAAGTTCTACTACTAATTATTCCTATGACTATATTATAAGTTATACTAAGAAAACAATTCTTACTAGTTTTAAGTCTACATTGAGACAGTGAAATACTATATTACTGTAATCATGTTGCATGTTGATGTCTCAAATCTCAATACATACAAAACATGACAAATATTATAATAAAAAAAAAAAACATACACACTGCTTTTTTTGGCTTGTGCTGTGTGAAATGTTAGAATAGGCCTTGAAATTGACTTTTTTAAGACAGATGGAACCATGATAGTGAATGAAGATAATCAGCAGAATCAGATAATAAAAAAATCAGATAATACTGGAACTTGTGGGTAATTAAGTACAGAAGGCTGCCTCTGCACTTTAAGAGGATTGCTCATGTGTGCTTCAGCGCCAACCCTCGCTCTTCCCTCGGACTCGTCTTGCTTCTCATGAATTTATGGAACATAAATATGCACATGGGCAGCCTACGGAAGGCGTGGGTGGACTGTTAATGGCTGAATCAAATTTGTGAAGGCATTACAATGTCCCTTTAAGAACAGTGAGACTGTGTCTGACGTGAGACCCGGAGCCATATTTAATACGACTGTTCTGGCAAAGGAGTGATATTCTCGGATCAGCTTTGGTTTGGTTTCCCATCCAGTGAAAGCAGCAGCCGTGGTGATCTGGGATCAGCCTTACTGAAGGCCAGGGTTTTTATGCATGGGGGAGGGGCAGGAAGGTAATTGAGCTTGCATTCAAATGGAACTAGCAGGATCCGCTTTCAGTTTCCTCAGCTTGTTTCGAGATCCACAGGCATAAATCTGCACATGGTTAGGGGTTGTGTGTGTTATAGTGAAATTCGAACCACACTATGAAATATAGCTCTGATGGCAGACATAGACTCGTAAGCCAGACACAAACTAAATCTAATCTTAAGCGTTATATGATTTTAAGTTGCAGTGCCATTGCTGACATGTGCCAAGCAAAGGAGTGTTCTTTGGAATGATGGTGCTTCATCCAATACTTTTGGGATGGGCTGGGGATTTGAGTCTGGGGATGAAGTGAAGTGGTGATCAACCAGCATCCTGACCACACTGATGTTCATGTCGCTAAATGAAATCACAACTGCATGGCTATGCTCTAAAACAATAAACAATGAGCATGGTGTCATTTTTATCAAGTACGTGTACTCCTATATTGGCGCCCTGTAGGGTATATTGTCCATCTGTGGAAAGGGACTACCATTGGAACACTGCTGACCAGCAGTGACACCAGCATGTGCAAGGGTGTGCATAGGGGTGGCAGCTTCCTCAGCACACCAACTCTGCCCTTAAAATAAATAATATTAAAAAAACATATTATTACAGTTTATTGTTTAATATTTTTATAAGACTTTATAAGTCTGAAGTTAATGCTCACCCATATACTGTATTTATGTACAGTGTTAGGAACTATTATTAACTCCTAATGTTGTATTTATTTTGCACCAAGCAGATTATCCAATGATCTAATATATTTTATAATTAGGTCTAAAGTCATGGACATGGAACAGGTTGTGTTGGTACGCATTCGAACACGACACAACAGCCTTACTAGAACTGTGGTAACTAGGTAATACACACCCATCTCATTGACCAACAGCCGTATAAATAGACTTCAGAACATACTCTTCACGTAAAGGTGGCCAAAACAAAGCTACAGCAAGACCTGGTTCCCCCCAAGCAAACAGCAGACAGCAACTACTGCTTGAGGAGAGATGTGTAGAAGGTCGAGGCTTAAAGAGGACACATTTAGAGCTCCCTCTCTTTTCCTCTCGCACTCTATTTATTCTTTGTTGGCAGTGAATCTGTGAGGAACGGCGCTGGTGATGCACCTGCATTGTCTAACTGCCTGGATACAGCTTAGCCAATAAAAACCAGTGCCAACGTTTCCTTAGCAACAGTGTCAGGGCTCACTCCAAACAAAGCAACTTCTTCTGACGAAAATCAAAAGCGTGGAAAAAAAAAATCATCCAGGAATATGAAATTGTTTGCCCTGTTATAGCTTAATCCAATCACAACAGGGGTGGGAATGACCAGCACTGTTCAAGGCCTTTGTTGGTTCGCATCTGGCCTTGGGGAGAAAAAGTATCTTGGTGAAAATGTGAATCAGGACGGTTTATTGATGTAAATGTCATGCAGAGCCATGTTTTTTTTTTTTCCGGCAGAGTTCCTGTTGAAACATGGCTGGTTTTTAATGAAAGATGAAAGTGAGAGGAGGAGGGGCCGCACAGATCTGAGATCAGACGGGGTCATTCCACTGTGCCTGAATTAATCACACACAGAGAGAGAGAGAGATGCTGAAGGATGGGTGGGGGGAAGAAAACATCAAGAGACTTAGCCCATGTGTGCATGTCAAAGCATTCCGACAGCTTGTGAAAATGATTGTATAAAAGAATAAATAAATAAAGAAGCAGATTACTCATCTCTGTGATTGCCGAGAAACCCCCACAGCAGACGTTCTTCCGTCCATATGAAACATGTTGGGGCAATGACCACTCTTGATACTGCTACAGTCAAAGCAAAGGCTATTCTCAGCCAGTATCCTACATATGAAAAACCCATTCACTCTATTATGCATGATATACATAGCAAACTGACCATTTTCTAATATTTATTAAATGCTGAATGTATAGACGGCAGTAATGCACAATTGATTCAGCCAAAAGTATGAAAATAAACCATTTTAGAGAGAAACTTGAGCCATCGCAGATCGTAAAATAGGGCAAGATTTTTTCAGAATGTGAAAAAGCGCTATAAAAAAACCCTCGCAAAAGGTTTTTTAGGGATTTCCAAACAAACAATGATGTATAAAGCCGTAAGTCACGTGATTTTCAGTCGGAACAGGTGGCCAATGACTGGAGAAACGCTTTCAAGATTCTGAAATGTCGACTCTCGGCTGTCTCTGCAGAACTGTCCCATGTGTGCGGTGGACGTCGTTGGGGTGGCGCGGAGATTACAGCCCTCATTGGGTAGGACACTGCAAACAACACACCAGCCATACAAAGACTGCAAACGGTTGTTAATGGAAAATCTCACCATTTTGCTAAAAGTTCGTATTTGCACATAACTTTTGCGAAATGTTAGACTTATGGCGTCTTCTGTAGTTAAACAGGGTCAAGTAGAGTTTAGTAATAACTGAGTTGAGTGTAAAAATCACCAAATTATTATTTCGTTCATTTTCTAGGTGTCTGTAACCTCTCACAGTCCAGCCTCCTCACTGTGGGGTTAGCTGTAATGCAGTTGCAGCAACACTGCTGGCAACAATATGGCACTAAGTTAACTTAGCGATTCGTATTCTGGAGATACAGCAGGCGATGCTGCTGATAAGCGCTGTTTGTTTGAATCTTTAATATTAAAATGTCCACTGAACAAGCTTCAAACATGTCTTACTGGCTAATGCCAGTAATCGTACCTGTTCACTAGCCTCTTTTCTTGCCATCATTGTTTTTCTTCATCACAGAATGGAGACAGAATGGAAAATTGGATAGCACTTCATCATTTTCTATCTCCACTGCATTTGTTCACTAGCCTAGTTTGCTGGCAAGACCTCCCAACCTTGAGGGTAGGTGCACACCCTGTCCCAAGCACTCCACAGCATAACCAGTGAAAAGCGAGACCTCGATTCTACATAACTCTTCGGTAGATGCCCCTATGGTCATCCATGACCATAACGCCTTTGTTTGACACGAAAAGCCTCCCTGGTGTGTAAATGTCACACATGAACAGAATGAAAATATCGATAATAGAGATCTTAAGTGACATTACATTAATCCAACAGAAAATGTTGGGAGGGGTGGCTTTGGTATTTGAATCCAGCTGAAGTGGACGTGGACATGGACGTGGACGTGAACGTGAACGTGCCTCTCGCTGCAGCTGTGGCGTATCAGCAGCACACGGTAAGCAGCCATTTGCACTAATGCACGCCAGGGTGACTCCACTTAGCTCTTCTCCTCTCATTCTGTCTGGGAATTCCCAGAAGAGCCATTGCCTTTGGTGCGCGCGTGCACGTGGCCCATACAATGCGGATCGCTCACACAGGCAAAACATGTCGCAGCGTCTTCAGTGTAAACCGATATCACGGCAGTCTCCCTCCCTTTCTCCCTCCCTCTGTTCACTATGGCTCCCCTCCCCCTCCCTACACTATGCAGGGAGCTGTTAGAGGACCTAGAGGAGAGAAAGGAAGAGAGAGAGAGCGAGGGAGAGAAAGGGGAGAGAGACAGAGCGAGAGAGAAAGGGAGAGAGAGCGCGAGCGCCCTTTCACCTACATTCAGCACATGCTAAGCCCGCCTGCTCTCACTGCCTCTACTGTGGATTGCAGTGCACTGCTAGCGTTTGTGCTAGCGGGTACACGGCTCTGTGCCGCAGCTCCATCTGCTAACGCCACTCTCTCCATCACACTCGCTCACGCGCAGACATGATCGAAAGAGCTGGACGGGCCATGGTCCTCCGGCATGTGACAGTACCGTCCATGCTAACCCTTGGACAGATTTGGTCTCCTGCAGGGCTGCGAGCGCGGCCATGTGCAGTGACATGAAGTGAAATGTCATATTGTTCAAGACAGCAGACAAAATGGCGACCTGCATCAGTGCACTGTGGCAACACAGACAACTCTAGCCTGCTAGTCTGCGAATATGCTCAGTGGTGGTGAAGTGAAGTAGTCGAGGTTAACGAGCCGACATGATGGAACCAGGAATTTTTGAAGTAATATGACTAATTTGGAGAACTTATTTGCCTGTTTTTAATGTATTCGTTTTGTTTGGACACCGAAACCAACTAATAAAAGAACCAAATGTAGCCATTTTACTTTACAATAACAGCTTAATAATCATGTCGATGGCACATTAGCACTCTGTCATTACCACTCCGGGCCTGGAAAGCTGCACCATGTAACTTTGGTGGAGCGTGATTGTTATACATTTGTATAAATAAAATACATAAATGTCATTTTCTGTCACATGATCTCCTACATTATGAATTGCCAACTTCCATAGATATTTTTAACTGTTGATCCAACATAGTATTGTATGTCAAAATATCAACCTCAACCAAAACTCAGTGCTATATCCACAACATGTGGTTTATGTAAAATTGTGTATATTTGAATTATTTATTTGTAATTAATTATGTGTATGTAATAGAAATATGTTATATCATACATATTATTATTATTATTATTCCTCTGTTTTCATGCAGAAGTGGATCACTTCCCCCCTCCTCAAAAATGAAAAGCCTATGGCTTTTAGTTGCTGCTGGCAGAAGTTAGCTCTAAACATACTGAATAATGAATAGGTCGGACTAGTATTTGATTTGTGAGCGGGTTTATGTAGTACTTTAGTTCAGAAAGGTTTAGAAAAACATTTGTAAGCACTAGTTAACATACTACTTGGCTTTATGATGCTTTTGGGAAACTCACTCGCCCAGTAATGTATTCCAGTAAATGTTAACACACCATTTGTCCATATGAAGTTTTTGTTTTTGAGGGGAAGTGTCACTAGAAAGCCCATGTATATATGTGAATATGGACCACACATTGGGTTAGGTAACATGTAGCAGTATATAAAGTCCAACATAAAGTCTTTCACAGTAGTGCATGTGCTGGTGATGTGTGTGCAGGCACCTTAAAATGCATTGAGTTCTTCATTAACTTTTCATTACGCTAAAGTATTCCCTGGGTGTGAAGCTGAAAGTCAAACAATGCCCCATAGGCCTATAGCAAAAGCTGGTGAGCCATTTAAATGACCTAACACGGCCCTGTGGGTGATGCCTGATAGGTACTAATTGATTGAGCAAAATAAATGGTTGCCATGGCAGCAAGAGCCGCCATCCAAGGGCATACAGCAAAGAAAGAGTGACGCAGCAGCCGAAGGTCTTTATTACTGTTCCCATAACTCCTGCAGATTAATAACATTATGGGGGTTATGCTTGAAGGTAGGACCTTAACATGCGTTTGTTTGCTGCTGAGACCTCTTTTTTCTCTGGCTGTGGGCTGGATATCCGCCATCAGTTATTTTCAATTACTGGCTTTACACAGAAAAGGAACGACAGCAGCCAGACAGTTTCTGGCAGTAAAATGGCTGAGAACCCCCCTTGTACCAAGCGCAACAGTATGACTCTGCTGCGGTTGTGTTGATGTTCGCAGGCAGTGGAGCGGGTCATTATAGAATCACAAGGAAGATGATAGATGGGAACATCGCCACACTGCCTGTTTCTTCACACACACTAACAAGCCTGAAGTGAGTCAGCATTTATATCTCCCCGGGGACCAATTTCATTGTCTAGACCTGCTAGAAGCAGGCATCCTAGACAAGACCACTGAGAAAGACATGCATTTCATTTGTGTCATATGCATGGCTCTTCTCAAGGTGCCTTAAAGTTAAACCTCTGGAAGAGGGAATGGGTAAACACTTATGCTATGCTATTCTTGGCTTCAGAAAGACTGAAAACACAGAATAATGAAATCACATGGACGGTGAATCATTTCGGATCAAGATGGTAAAGAAGTGACTCTGAATCTGAGCTCATTATTAGGGCACTGATGACAATAGCTTCAGTCACAAAGACCTTTCAACTGATTCAAGGCATATCTGCATTCAAATATCTGTGGGAAAGTGTCCTCTGGTCAGATGAGTCATCTATTACCGTCTCATTGACAAGTTGGCGAGTGCATATGTGGTACACATCAAGATGATACCACAGGCCTGAATCCATAGGTCAGTTTACCCCTGGCATTTGGAGATCCCATTGGACTTCCCAAGCACAGCAACCTGTACATCGTTTCCATCTTGCTTCCTGTAAACAATGGTTCAGTTAGAGTAACGGTGGGGGTTTTTCAACATGATGGAACAGCAGATGGTTCTCGCATTCCCGTAACGGCTCTATCAGAAAATGTGATGGACTATTTAAACTGCAAAGGAACTACTACTCTCATCTACTGTTTTTTTTGCGAAGTGCGGTTCATGCTCGCTTGGCTAGGAAGGGGAAGGGAGGGAGAGAGAGAGAGGAAAAATAGAGCAAGAAGGCGAGAGAAGTCAAGATGCAAAGTCAATATTACTCATATTAACGTTTCTCCAACAAATTGCCTGATGTAATCCGGGCACAGAAAGGCATTGTATTAAATGTGGATGAGATACATCTCTGACCACCACAGAATGTGGTGTGAGTGGTCCCATCATAATCCAATCACAATGCTTTTTAGGGGTGTTAACACCTGGCTTTTCATTTGGACAAGTGAAATGCAAAAGTGATCCTATCTCCAAAA
Source organism: Salminus brasiliensis (assembly GCF_030463535.1). Classification (NCBI taxonomy): domain Eukaryota; kingdom Metazoa; phylum Chordata; class Actinopteri; order Characiformes; family Bryconidae; genus Salminus; species Salminus brasiliensis. The sequence goes on along the minus strand of NC_132894.1, from coordinate 15,927,027 downwards.
CAGACCCCTTGAGTCTGATGATGAACCATTTCTATCCACTCGTCCCCTTCAGGATGACAGTGTCCCTGTCAACAGGGCACGAGGGGTCACTTAATGGTTTCGGTACAAAAAATAATGCAAATCATATGCTCTGGCCTATCACCAGATCTCAACCCCTTGCACCTATCAGAGATTCCCATCAGTGCGCTCTCCTGCTCCACTACCATCATACGAGAAAATAAAACAACAACACTGATTTGTAGGGTTTAACAATGTCGAATTCCCAAATTGTATTCTCAAACCTCAGCATGTGAGTGAGATTTAGATAGAGTCAACAATCACTCTAAAGGAGATGCAGAGTTCAGTGTTAGAAAGTTGAATACGGTGCATTGGATCACATTATCAAGAGCTCTGTCTTAAAGTAGCCCACCTGGGAGAATGGTAGGAAAGACTGAAACACTGAAATCCCAGCCATCCTTGCCTGTCATTGACACATGACTCAGGAGCAAGTTTGGTTTAAGTTAAGCACCATTTTGGAGGTATTCTGAATAAGGGCTGTTCTGTAGTCAACTCTGATTATTTACTTTTAAATGTCATAGGATGATTAAATTGTCTTATATAAGAGCTAACTTCATATCTTTATATAATATAAATGTTATATCCATGCAAACTGGACCTAACTGCAGCACAGTACTGATACATACCATGCATAACATTTGCACTATGATTATTTGCACAGCTGTACAGATGTACATTTTCTGTAATGTTTATATAATTATATCTGCATTATAGTGTTTTTATAGCTCTTTATTACTTTTAATACTTTTTTAAGGTATTATTCTTATTCTATGTACTGTTTAGAGTATTTTTCTTTCTTAGTGTAATAACTGTTAACAGTCTGTTTGTTTGTTACATGTCATACTTGTGTTGCTCACATCAAGTACATTTTCTTGTATGTGTAACATACATGGCAGAATGAAGAGATTCTGATTCTGATTTATTGTTTCTGATTAACCACACTGATAACAGACACCCAGGCAGGGCTAATCCGGTCTTGTTAAGTCCACTTTCTGTAAAATGTCCACTTACTGACAACATTTTTTCATGATGATGACATCTGTAATATGTTTGTAATATATTGCTTTAATGGGAGCAAAATGTAAGGCAAATGAAGGCTGCTATGCTGTGCACAAGTGTCTTGTGTTGTCGCAGCGAACAGCTTACCTTAGCTTACTGTTAGAACTGTGTTGTCCCAGTTCTTTGATAGAAATAGAAAAAGACGTCCTACACCCACGAAATGTCTGTGTGCTTCAGGGAGTTATCATTTCCGAACTGCTCAGAAGTAAACACATTTATGCTGTAAACAAGATAGTTGGTAATATTCAAGTCCAAGGTTGAAGGCAGCGATGATGATAGCATTCCAACTTTTAGAGGCCGTTTGGATCAGTGTTGTTAAAAGATCAAAGTTTATCCAAATGAGAGTCTCTGACATCTTGGCTAAGTTTGTCCCGCAATGGTATTCTCTCATTTGCTTCTGCTTCTTCAGTTTTATTTTTTTTAAAGCTCCCAAATATACAAAATATACAAAAGTAAGCTACTTCTACTACTGTCACTGCAACAATACCCCCAACATGGCACATCAGTGAGGTTCCACACACTGAACATGTGACTGTGACCGTCAAAGACCGATAGCAAAGACATCATGTTAAAATTGAATAATGGAGGGAAATTTAAGCAACAAATCTGGCCTCAGTGGGGCTAAGAAACTATAGTAATAAAAAAGTTGAATGTCCTACAGTAGCCCAGTAACAGTGCTGACCTTAATCACATTGACAATCTGTGGCACTGTTTGAAAACTGCACTCCACACACGTCATTCAACCAGACTGAACAAGCTGCTCTCCAAATATTGATTTTAATATTTTCCCAACCAGCATATTTTAGCATTTTTGGTTATCTGCAGACAAATCATGTATTTTGGCCTGGAATAATAAATCACTATCACGATAATAATAATAGTTTGGAAACACCGAATATTATTTGGAATACAGAAAATATTGAAATAAAGGGAGCTCAGTGTTGTATGTAGGCTGAAGCTCCTGCACTTATTACAATACATAGATATGGTCATAAAAATTCAGTCAGTTGTTAGAGTTAGAGGTGAGAGAACATTTGAACATAGCATCCAAGCAATACACTTTGGGCTGAATGGCTTTGCTCAGATTAATAGCTTTTAAACAACAGACTTTTGCACATTAATCCAATTGATCAATATGCGATATTCTGACTGTTTCAAATATTAAAACATTTTTTTCATTTACATTAAGCGAGTCTGTGTAGAAATTGATAACCTAATGCGATGCTGCACAAATCATTTGTAGTAAGGTTGTGGGGCATTTCATTAACTGAATCAGACACGGGACACACCAAATTTAAGGTTTCAGCCTTCTGCATTTTGCTTTTGCATTCTGAAGCCAGAAATGTGGTGTGTGAGCAAAGTTATTAAACTGGCATGGCTTTAAGCTTTCAAATGGATTTTGTACTTTATATCTTCAGTGGATTATCACAGGCCGCCTGCATTAGCAAACATAAAGTGTGTGCTTTTCGGAACACACTACTACTTTTTTCCTGGCAGCCTCTTTTTTTCCAAACACCTGCTTGTTCTCTGCTGACTGTTCGGTGGGATTTATCCAGCTAGGTTTCACAGTTCAGTTTTAGTTCCCCTTCTGTTCTCATCATACATAGAATTAATTTGACCATTTTTAATGTCATTTCTGAACACGTATTAAATAATAGATGAAACTTTTAGCTTATACTTTTGCACATTTCATGGGCAACCTATTGCATTGTGTGTGGTAGTATGTGGAGCAATGTATAATATAAAGGAAAAATGAACATCCATGTACATACAGTACTGTGAAAAGGCTTCAGGTATCTGAGAAATATACAGACATGTAGAAAACTAATAAAACTGAAAAACTGATCTTTGAAAAAAGATAAATGCAGTTTTCTTGTGAGGAATCACTTGAGTGCATTCATTAGAAGAGGTGTATGCAAACATATAGTGTACTTATATGGGCCATATTCCAAAACCTTCTTAACTTTCAGTGAAACGTTTCTATTGGTCCATTTTTCATGAAAGTGTGACTTGTAATATGTTTACTACATACTGTGTGTCCATATATATAGTTCCCCTGCCAATTAAAAACATATATATGATACATGTACTATGCATGTGTTTAATATATGATATTGACATACATGTATACAATGTATACATTATCATATGTATATACACTTCTGTCTATATAGTATATAAAATGTATAATATATGTGCACATACTGCCACATATCAGACTTACTTATGGGTTGAGACAGAAGTCAGTGCACCACAGTGGCAAGGCCAATCAAAATTTCAGCTGTGGGCGGGACTTTCCCCACAACAGTGAAATTAGTTCAGAAAGACAGCCGCAACTCTCTAATCCTGTAAATGATTTTACTGCGATGAACGGACTTATGTTTATGTGCTTGGTGACTGTTCATACTAAATGTCATTTGTAAAAGGCCTTTTTCTTGGTGCTTTTGATGTTCTTCTGAGATGTTCGTTAGCACAGTTCTCCATCTGCACAGAACCCAGTGATCCCTGCAGTGTCAAAACAAACACTGACACTGTCGATGAAAACGTTTGCTGGCACATACAGCTCTGACAGAGGCTGCAGATAGAGCTGAAAGGTAATTTCAGGTAGTCCGTCAGTGGCCTAGTTGCTGTTTATCAGTCAGAGAAAGCTGTCATTTGTCAGTCAGTCAATCAGACACCCAGATAGGGAATAAAATGATGTATTTTAGACTGAAAAAAATAAGTTCTGTAAATGACTTGACAAGCAAAGCTATGTATCCAAAACATTTAGGAGGCCTTTCAATTGGGATTCAGCAGCTTTTCCAGGTTAAAGGATTCAGTCAAAAATATGTTTTAATGCAAACTGCATGGCCACGATGACTGGCAAAGAAATAGGTTTATTTCTGCATGATTTTAAACTGGATAAACAGTTATCATTATTGTGCGTACACTACCCAGCCTTTTACACCTTGTTTAAATGAACTAGAGTTATGTAATTCATTTTGAATCGTATAGCAGACATGAAAGCAGTAACTCATCAGCTTCATGTACCTGGTTATGCTTGTCCAGTTATTCTGTTTAAGCATTGAAGAATCCTTTAATATAACTAACCTCCTCTTTTATTACATTCCTAATGAAAGATTCTCATTAATACTGTTGTGACTATTTAGTCCATTTAGGCGCATTAGTCCAGAATTGGGAAATACAACCTTTAGCAGTTAAGAGTTCTTAATAGTACAATTATAAGCTAATAAACACTGAAGTGAGAAGAGTCGAGTGTATTCACCGCCCAATATCTCCAAGAGTTTATCCCATGGGTTTATCAGTCACTACCTGAGTTAGATGGTTAGCATCATTAGCTGCAGCTCGTCTGTATTAACTAGGGCTGGGCAATTACTCAAATGAATCTAAACTGACATTCAGAAACTCTAATCAATGTAATCTCGCAATGTAATCACAGACATGGAAGCAACATGGAGGAGAACTCACACACTCAAACAACTGAGGAACTCGAGCAACGTGTATAATTGTTCATTAACCCTCTGGAGTAATTAACCCTCAAGGGCCTTTTGTTCAAAATGTTTGCATATCTTCTTAAATTCTCCTTTACAGGCACTTGCAGATTAGGTAATACCACAATTATACAATAATTAATATCAAAATGTTCAGAAAAAGTTTAGCTTTCACCATAATGAGACCCTATGCGACCTAGAGCACTGTGTGAAAAGATACTCTGAACCCTAAACCTGAACAACTAAAGTCAGATTTGAGAAATTCTTCATGTTACCTGTGAAAACATACCTTAACTCATTTGGACGAATCATCTGGATTATATGAATAAGATATTATATAGACTTTACCATTTCGCACAAAACGGACGCACAAATCCACCAATTACAGATGAGAGGCAGATGAGAGGCAGATGATAGACACATGAATCCACCAGTTAGACACGGCAGAGACGTGTCCGCTGCTCATGAGATGCAATGGAAAGGCTGGGGTCTACAGATTCAGAAAATGCTCATGCACTGCATTATATATATATATATATATATATATATATATATATATATATATATATATATATATATATATATATATATATATATATATATATATACAGTGAGTCCAAGAAGTATTTGATCCCTTGCTGATTTTCTTCGTTGGCCCACTAATAAAGACATGATCATTCTATACTTTTAATGGTAGATGTATTCTTACATGGAGAGACAGAATATTAAAAAGAAAATCCAGAAAATAAATCTAAGGAATATATATTAATTGATTTGTATTTCATGGAGTGAAATAAGTATTTGATCCCTTAGTATTCATTAGCAGTTCTGGCTTTTACAGACCAGTTAGACACTCCCAATCAACTTGTTACCTGACCTGAAGCCACCTGTTCTCACTAATCACTTGTGTGAAAAACACCTGTCCACAGAATCAGACAGATCACACAGATTTCAAGTCTCCAACATGGGTAAAACCAAAGAGCTGTCACAGGACCTCAGAGTCAGAATTGTTGACCTTCACAAAGCTGGAATGGGCTACAAAAAGATTAGTAAGGTGTTGGATGTGAAAGTAACAACTATTGGTGCAATTATCAGAAAGTTTAAAGAGTATAACATGACAATCAACAGACCTCGGCCCGGTGCTCCAAAGAAGATTTCGCCTCGTGGGGTGGCAATGATGCTGAGAACAGTCAGAAATCGTCCTGCAACCACTCGGCAGGAGTTAGCAAATGACCTGAAGGCAGCTGGGACCACAGTTTGCAAGGAAACAATTGGCAACACTTTGCGCAACAATGGATTCACATCCTGCAGTGCCCGAAAGGTACCCCTGCTGAAGAGAGCACATGTGGAGGCGCGCCTCAAGTATGCCAATGATCATTTGAAAGATGAACCAAGTTATTGGGAGAAGGTTTTGTGGTCAGACGAGACCAAAATTGAACTTTTTGGCCTCAACTCCACCCGCCATGTGTGGAGGAAGAAAAATGCTGCCTATGACCCCAAGAACACTGTGCCCACCGTCAAGCATGGAGGTGGAAGCATAATGTTTTGGGGGTGTTTCTCTGCCAAGGGTACAGGGCTACTTCACCGCATCACTGGGAAGATGGATGGAGCCATGTACCGCACAATCCTGAGGGACAACCTCCTCCCCTCTGCCAGGGATCTGAAAATGGGCCGTGGTTGGGTCTTCCAACATGATAACGACCCTAAACATACAGCAAAGGCAACAAAGGATTGGCTCAAGAAAAATCACATTAAGGTCATGGAGTGGCCCAGCCAGTCGCCAGACCTCAATCCGATCGAAAATCTATGGAGGGAGCTGAAGGTCAGAGTTGCCAAGCGACAGCCCACCAACCTTCATGATTTAGAGAGGATCTGCAAAGAAGAGTGGGCCAAAATTCCCCCTGGTGTGTGTGCTAAACTTGTGGTTAACTACAACAAACGTCTCACCGCTGTGCTTGCAAACAAAGGCTTTGCCACTAAGTATTGAGTGTGTTTGGCAAGAGGGATCAAATACTTATTTTCCTCATTGAAATACAAATTAATTAAAATATATTCTTTAAAATTATATTCTGGATTTTTGTCTTGATATTCTGTCTCTCCATGTTAGAATATATCTACCATTAAAAGTGCAGAAGGATAGTGTCTTTATTAGTGGGCAAACAAAGAAAATCAGCAAGGGATCAAATACTTCTTGGACTCACTGTATATATATATAAATATAGAGAGAGATTTTCAACATACAGAGATGTATCATGTGTTTCATTAACTTCAAGTCCCTGGTCAGCAATGAGCAAACAAACATGTAAAGGACCAGCAAGCATGAAGCATGAAGCATCCACCGTCACTAAGAGGAAGGATTGGAAAAACAACCAGCAACGCGGGGAGAGACAGAAAAAGAGAGAGTGAGAGAGCAAACAAACTTAAATGGGTCCGTTTGTGCTCAGTGGGGTTGGCTAATGAATGCTGACTGTATGTGGAGGTTATCTGAGGGCACTGCTGCCTCTGAAGACAGAGCGAGCCGGCCGGGCGGCATTGTTCATCCAGCCGGGCTTTTCCTTTGGGTGCTTACATAAATAAGTCAGATGGGCCAGTAGATACCCTTTCCATTTCTGAGCGCTGATGGGCTTGGGGAGTGCAGCCGTGCACAGACTCAGCCCTAAGTGCTTGTAAATTAGGTCACAGTCAGAATCGCGTAGAGTGAAAATGAGAGATTGAGTCTCATATGAGCCATCTTGGGCGAAAGAGCTGCAGAGTTACAGATGTATCTGGGGCATGTTTTTGTTTTGGTCACACATTAAAAACCACAGAGGGTGCAGAGAAAAAACCAAGAGGACGTCCGGAGGAACGTGCTTCTCAACTGTTCAGTGTGCTGAGCCTGAACACGGTGGAAATTCACCGGTACATGAATGACCTTTTATTATCTGTCTAAATCAAATCTCTAACAGTGCAAATAAAGCTGATGCTGTGCTGAATAAACAGAGCTTTTTTGAAGGCAGGGTTTCAGAACTGTGCAGGGAGATAGAACCAGGACATGCTGAAACGTATGCAGCAGAAAAAAATGCTGCCTGCGTATTTCCCCCTTGTCTTAAAGAAATGCTTCACTGACAAATCAAATTTTTTGGTCAAGTTTTCCGCTTAACCTAAACATAGTTGGGATGTAACAGAATACAAGGGATGGCGTTACATAACCAGAATACAAAAAAGTGAAAGGTACTCCATTGCAGAGTTACAGAAAAAAGGTCAGTAATCACAAGTACATTGTAAAAATACAATGATTATTAGCAGAATTGCATTAACAGCACACATACCACTCCCATCCCATTAAAAACGACCACCCTCTGTGCACTAGCACAACACGCACAAGACCAGACAAGGGATGACTGAAACAAAGGGGTACTTATACAGACACTAACAAGAGACTCACAAGGAACACCTGTGACTAACAAGGGGGCGTGGTTACAAAGGAGACACTGGTGGAAACACTAATGGACAGGCGTGGCTAGGGCAGACAAGACTAATAGTAATATACATAATGGGAATATACATTAATTCCCTCACACATGGTTTACTATCACTGATGGCAGCTATGACCATACTTTCTTACTTTAAACTGAATCCTTATGTAAATATTCCAGTTTACAGCCTTAATACATTCATGGAGTTTGTAACCTGTTAGTACCCTGCCAACATGCTCATGTGGGGCTCACACATGGGTGTTCATGGGCTAGGTGGCTTCCAGGTGGGCATGGGCTCTAAGCGGGTCTGTACATGTGTTGTTTCTGGGGCCCAGTTGGGCTTCGTATTGTTACAGCCCAACCTAATCTCACACAGATCCCATCTAGTCTCCATGTACGCTGTACAACCCACATGGGGTCCATGTTTAGCCCATCCTGGTCCCATCACTGACCCCAGTGGGACACCATAGTGGTGGGCATCCATATATGGAGTCAACATGGAACCCATGGTCAAAACATTCTGGTTTCCAGTTGGGCTAACCATACAGGGGCATGTTATCTGAGTACTAGTCTTTAGCACAGTAGTGTCCTCCTAGAGAGGTATCTTTCTGCCAGGTTCTTTCTGGTCCTGTTCTATGCACTAGCTAGGCCTTCTGCGATGGTAAAGCCTAGCATGTTCACATAGCATATGAAGCATCAAACTGCCGCTAAGGTAATGTCATTGGAAAGCTTAACATGCTCAGATGAAATGCTGAGATGAAAGAGAAAATATCACATTTGGTTAGCATGCCAAGGACCCTTCACATATCCTATGCAGTAATTTTTGTTTTCCACTTAGATACGTTAGGAGGGCTCAGTTCTAACTCCATGCTTCAGTATCAATACATATCATAACATATTATTCAAACCCACAGTGTAAAACCAATGGAGGGTTTCATTTTCCAGGGGGGTGGTGGGGGAAACATAGTCGTGGTCAGATGCTTAAGATTAAATTCCTCATTGATGTTCTCCCTCTTGTCCTGGCTGTTAATATTCTGTAATTTCAGTAATGTTCTACATTATTGAGCTTGTAAAAGTTATTTCAAGAGAATCGGCAGGCTACAGTACCACATCCAAGCATGAATCGACCCAACGTTCCTTTTTGGCGACTGCAGACATGAATGCTACCTTCGTGTACTACCATGGTGTATATATTTTTTGTATCGCCACTTCAATTAAACAGCAGGTAGGATATTCAAATAACCTAAAAGCGCAATATCAGAAAACACTCCCAGCAGAAGTACATCCATCATCCATACAGTGCTCAATCATCGTATCAGAGGGTAAAAATTGTGGGTCTCTGCATGTGCATAGCTGCTAAGTAGCATGTATGGAATCGAAAACTTGACAGTACAACCGCATTCCCTTGAAAATTGGGACACGCATCTCTTCGGATTGCTTGGATCCATTTAGACCTTAGCACGGTCGGAGATTTTTGAAAACCAAGGTATGGCATTCTTTGTTTCGAGTTGTGGACTGCTAACAAAAACCAAAGGAAGTCAGAACCCAGAAATGTGAAAAGGGTCCATGCGGGAAGACACACAACCATTCAACCCACCCAGAGAGGACAAGATTAATTATGGCAGTTTGGACTCCCAGATTTGTGGTTGTGGAGTCCCTGGGGAAAGTCAAAGTCAATCAAAAATACATTTGTATTATATTAGCTTCATAACTCCAGTGCAAAACTTAAGAAGAAACTACAGAAGTAAGCTACAGACTTGGCTGTTATACCTGGTGGTCTTAGAATATGACCAGTAGACCAGCGTAGAGCCTTTGTGACACTGCCATAACGGAGCTGATGGATGGACCCAAGCAGAATGTTGTTAATTCCTTGCTTCATAGGCCTATGTGGATATAATGCTGACTAAATGTTTGCTGACATATTGCATTAATATTGTTACACTGGAAAGTGAATGTAGCATTAGGAATCCTGCCCAAGGACACTTATTTGTGTAATGCGGTGTGCTCATTGCCCACTAGGCAACAACAGCCACCAGACACATTCTTGATTTTTTTTATATAAGCTGATTTAAATAGATTTTATTCCAAGTAATGGAGAAATGCTCCAAATATTGGTCCATTTCTCATGAACTGTTCACACAATGTTGTTGGACAGCCAATGTGGTTGCTGTTATTGGACAGTTTACGGCTTACGAAAACAAGGGCAAGCAGGGCAGGAAACAAATTCACTGTGCTTCGCCACACTTAATGCCCAGGTACATTGAGGGTCCTTAATGACTCCCAATAGGAAGTAATTAGATTCATGGTGGGAGTTAATGAAAGCTTGCTTTAGTTAATCCATAGGGGAATGAAAATCAGCTCACTTTATGTCTCCTCTAAAGCTCTCTCACTCATATATTTCACCAGTAAAAGGAAACCTGCGGCATGGAGTCAATCCAGTGATGTATTTATGTCCAACAGCTGTCAAAATTCAAACCTGGGATGTAACCTGTCTTGATTTGAAAACCTGTTAAGTCCACCCATTTGAAAAAAGGGCTATGAGCACAAAAGGCACTAAACAAAATGTAAGAGGAGAATAAAAAATATCTGGTCATTTATTTTCTTTGTCTTCATTTCTGAGTTAAATAGAAGAGCAATGTAGAGCCAAGAAAAGGAAGTGTACTGAATTAGAACTGTGCCTGGTATGAATTCTTTATGAGTTCATCATGTGAAATGAGAGGAAAGGTTTAGCTGAGACTCACAAGCACATATTCTCTCTCTCTCTCTCTCTCTCTCTCTCTCTCTCACACACACACACACACCGATTCAATCTGCTCACACACATGGGACATAAGGCTGGTAATATTAGTAACCATAATTGGCTCATGTTGGAGACTGAAATGGCAGATGTTTGATGAGATATGCAGGAGAATTAGCAATAGGATGATTAACCTTTTGAAGTCAAATATCAAAATTTGCCTCCATGTTTCAAAGATGAACATTTAAAATGGTGCATCTTCTAAGTGGCAATCACAAAAGCAAAAAAATGGCAGCAACAGCAAGCAGCAAGCATTTTAATCCTAGGACTCAACAACCCAGGGTGTCAGTGTCAATCAAAATCCAGCACAGATTGCAAGCAATAAAATAAAAATGTGTAATGGCTGTAATTTGTAGTGTCCATTTCTAATTGAATGTAAATAGCAACTCATCTACTGATGAGGGTGTTTTTGTGTATTTTATTAATTATATTTTTCCACCAGAATCTTTAATACCAGACATCACATTTCTGACGTACAGAGCTAATTGACCTCCTTACCATTTAGAACACACATCTCCTGCTCAGCCCAAGCTATAGCTTTCCCATGTGAGGGAAATCTGTCACATCCCAGTTAACATGGCCTGTGCGTTGGCCCCACGTATGGATGCCGATCAGGGGTCAGAGGTGGGACCAGAAGGTGCTAAACATGGGCCCCATCTGGGTTGTCCACTGCATACTGGGCCTAGATATAACCATGTGAGATCAGGGTGGGCTGTAACAATGGGGCCCATTTGGGAAGCCCTACTGGGTTCTAGTAAAAATGCAAGTACAAACCCACTCAGAGCCTGTGCCCACCTGGAAGCCCAAGTTCCACCCGTGTGAGTCTCACATGAACATAACAGTGAGGTATTTTAAGTATTAACTTATTAGTGCTAATTTATTCCCTGAATTATTCCCTGCTTTTTTGGCTACATTCAGAAAATATTACCATCAATTTCCAAAGTTTCCGTAGTTGTCATGGTGTGTTAGGCCAGACGTGAGGGGATGAACACTCGCAATTATGGAATCCAATGAAAGAGGGTTTATTAAAAAAAAAATTTATACAAACACCAAGAGTACGAAAAACATGAGCAGCAATGAAAGGGCAAACACATGAACAAAACAATGAAAACATGAAAACAAGGGGGGAAGTCCTTATTTGGGCCTGTGGGCGGTGGCTCGGAATTGTCCCGGGGGAGGCCACGATACCGAGGGACTGACAGTAGTCTGCATTGACAAATGTTTTAAAGAGTCGGGACATTTTCTGTAAACAAATAAAATATTGAGATGAATTTTTTAATTTTTTTAAATTTTCACTAGTTTTTAGTGTCAATAAGTGCACACACACCTGGAATGATGGTCGACCACCTCACTACCTGGGGAGCAATTGGGGGTTAGGTTCAATTCCCACCACCTGCCGGTCCAGGGGATCAAGCCAACAGCCTTCCAGCCTCAAACCTATTTCTCTTACCATGGCTTACGGCTTACTTAGGCCACGGCTGCCCTCGGTACTGAAAGAGAGAAACTCTAGGTAGTTCAATATTAAGCTGTGTCAGCGAGAAAGGTAAACCATCACTGAATCCATCCTGAAATCAAATCCCAATGTAATTAGTATGAAGCGAATATGTCTTCACATTTTGCATGCATGTTTTAGATGAATTGAATATGTGCATTTCTGAAGCTCAACTCTTCTGCAGTATAATAGAGAGAGATACAGAGTGTACACAGCAGTCTTTGTTGTTGATCTCAGTTTTCTCAATTAGATTAGTGATGAACAGTATCGGTGCCAGCTGGCACCCTGGCTAGCTAATTTTCCCATCAGGCCAGGAAAATATCTAGAGGACATTACTACAGCTTCCCGAAAATGACACAGAAATGAATGAACATTCATTGGATCAGATAAGGCAGGTAGATTAAGTGGGTTTGTGGGTGGGGCACAACAGATGTGGCAATTAATAGAGTATTCATTTATTAGGCTCATACTGCACATCATCTACTGTTAGTCTGTTTTGGGCTTACTAAGTAAACGCTGACATACGGAGCTGACAGTAAAATTGAAGGAACCGTCATCCCTTGATTAATGTAATGCAAGCTGACTTCAACTGCGATTTAATTTTCTGCAGCCCTTGCTTGGGTTTGTTTTTGGAGTAAACTTCTCCAGAAACATCAGCAAGCGAGACTAAAACATTGATAATTAGAGCGGACGTCAATAAAAATGTCGATTCCAATTGCTGCAGTGATGCATCACCCCTGTCCTAAATTTCTTTAGACGACAGTCTGTGTTGCATATTGCATTGCTTTGGCAGATTCATATATAACTCCCTTTCATTTGTGCAAGACGCTTTGCAGTGATAAAACCCAGCCTTTTTACGTGAACACAAATGCCCCCAGTGTGTCACATGAGGGTAAGGATTTAGAAGAAGCAGGCCCTAAATCGCTGTAAAGCAACTTTTTCCCACAATCTCTTCACATCATGATGAAATAAACAGATTTGTGGTCAGTGAAACATGCTATTACTAATCCGCAGTGTTCGAGTTCAGTGCTCATCTTTGACTTTGTGCACCTTTGCAGATGTCCGCTTGCGGGAGGGAGTAAGCCAAAAAACCAATGGATCGGCTCAGATAACAGCTCCGGGATGTGCTACTGGGGCTAAAGCACTGCTATCATCAGGATCCCGTTGATTGTGGGCTGTACAATGAGGATGGATAAACAGATGTCTCAGAGAACTCCTAGATTAATGCTTATGGATTATATTATGATATAATAAGAACTAGCCATTACATCATGTCCTGTAGCTCTAAATAAATGAACAAACTCAACGAAATTAATCATAATCAATTAAAGGTTAGCATAGACATTAGAAAACATCTGATACGATAGATAGACAGACAGAGATGATGCTTTTTTGCCATTATGATGTAGAGATACCTGTTTTCCTCTGGTAATGCAGTGGCTCTTTAATCACCCAGCATGTTGTTCCGTAGACAGATTTCTCCCTTCAGTCCAGAGGGATCTTGACACAGCAGTCCAGGCGGGGGATGGGCAGACTACAGAGTGGCCAGACAATGACCTCTTTTGTTGTGTTAAATGATTACTGCACCCAGTGGGCCAGACCTCCAGACCTAGTCTTCCTCGTCCACCAAGCTCTGACAACACATCCATCTTGTACACTCCTCAGAGGTAAATACAGTATCAGTCTTCATACGCCCCAATCTGCACCTCCACAAGGTCACATAGGGTTAATCATTGCACATAATTAAAGACGTTCATCCTCCATAAATACACATTTTTCCACCTTATAAATAAAATCAATTAGAAAATTAATATTATCTTTATTATTCAGACATGGAAGCCATATTCCCAAATAAATGTGACAGGATGGCAGGTGACAGTGCCGTATTTCTTAACGGTCAGGTTTCTGATCGAATTGAGCTTGATGAACCCTGTCTGAAATGCAAAAGCAACAAATTAATAATTTAGAATAATTGCAGACCCTGCCATTTTTGTTCCTGGCTTCTCCTAAGGCTGAATGATGTCACGTCCTCTTTGTGATGTCTTTTAAACTTAGTGTGACGGGGTGGTAAGTCAAACACGCTAGGGACATGCACAAATCATTCAATTTTCACAAATGTAAGGTTTTTATTTTGAAAAATATATAATATAAATAGGGTTACACATATAATCCTGAAAATATTGAAGGTTGCTAAACAAATAACATTTATTTGGTGATATTTTAAATACCCATGCCATGTAAAAATGGCCATGTACATAATGTTACGCATTATATAGTAATGCATTTTCTCATATTTACTGTTAACATGAACGATTTTAGCTTTTTATACACATGCTTTGGCACCTCTTTTGTGCTTAATGCAGATGGCAGCTGTTTTTTTGTAGAATGACTCCTATATTTACAACATGTCATTCATGCAAAGGAAAAGTGCAGTTTATGGATAAAACTTTTTAACAATAATTATTTATTGACTTGGTCATTTGTTTATTTGTGCACTTTTACTTATTAATTTTCTTAATTATACACATGTTCAGTATTTTTTTCATATTCTGTTTCTTTTTGCAGGAAGGTAGCTCACATATTTGTCCAAACATGTGTACACACTTGCTCATCCAATGTTTCTTTTGAATTTAAAAGCATTAACACAGAGTTAGCCCCTGTTTTGCCACACTGTCAGCTTCTACTGTTTTGCAATATATGTTGGAACATTGCTGTAAGGCTTGTATTGGAATGTGGATGGATCAAGCCAAAGAATGCAGTTTCACTACTCTGCAGCCAAACGCTGGAGGGCTTTACACCCCTCAAGCCAACACTTGGCCTTAAGCATAGTGACCTTAGACTCAAGTCCAGCTGCTCCAGAGCATCTCATTTTATTGTCAGTGCTTTTCTATGGAGCTGTGTGCGCACTCTGCACTATTTTGAAGGTGTGCCTGGATATTTTTGGACCATATATCCGGCGAAAGCTAATCCAAATCCACATGGTAATTAGCTAATACATATTTATGACCAATGCTTAGCACCTGTTTGGCATCTAAAATGGTCATGCTATGTCACAGAAAATCTAAAATGACAGAATCTGATTTTGTTTAATAGAGAAATGCAAGCTGACGTCAGAAACACCTGAGCTGATCTTGTGCTGATCAAAAGATAAATGTTTGAGCATATAAAACATAATGGCTACAGCATGTATCACTTGCACCAACTCCTAATGAGATTGCTTGGTCCATGCAAAGAAAAAGAAAAGACACATTTTCATAGTGATGGAAGTTAACATGTTAATCTTGTTAATCCAGAGTCTTTTAATAACATACCATTAAACTAGCACTTAGCATTATTGAATGGGAATGAGTATGTATTAGCTTTTTAGACTTTTTAATGTAAGAAAGAGTGAGCGAGGTAGGAGGAAGAGTCATGGAAAAAAATATATAAATATACTGCAGCTTATATTTTACCAGAATGTGTAGGTGGTTTGACATTCACTTGATTGAGCAGAACAGTATGCATGTAAACCAAATAAACCATATAATTTAAAAGTAGCCACAGTCATAAAAAGGATCATAAAAAGCATCAAAGGAGTTTCTTGAGTTGTTTATTCATGTGTATGGTAATGTTAGGCTAGATAAACTGCAAATCCATACAGACAGCAGTTTATACTGTGAGCCTCATGGTTCGTCTTAATTTTAGTAGTAATAATAACAACAACAATAAAGACAATAAACACTATAAAGAACATAAAATGTTGTCATTTAAAATATTATTTGTTGGTTTACACATAATTACACAGATTTGGATGTCTAGTGAGCACTGACCGATTAATTACAAGGGAAAGGAAGCTGCATTACACCATCTAGGGTCTGCCTAGACAAGGCTGTGTGTCAAAACCCAGTGTCAGAGCAAGAAAGGAGAGGCCAACAATCACTTTAAAGGAGCTATAGAGTTCAGTGGGTATGACTGGAGTGAAGATGCAGCAGTCAACAATATCAAGAGCTCTGCATACAGTTGACTTATACATCTGGAGTTTGCCCAGTTTTGTTATCAAACTAAAGGATGAATGGGTGATGCACAATACAAGGCTTCTTGTTTCTGCAGGATAATGATTCCAAAAACAAAAAGAACATTGGCCTAATACACCAAACGTTCTTAATACGAAATTTCTTCTAAACCCCTTAAACAACCTATACCTTTCAGACGGCCGAAAGTGTTATTAAAACTTTTACCAAAGAATAGCCCCGCCAGTTTGTACAGAAGTCCCTATAGTTACTGAATAATATGCCTTAGTGTGTAATAAGTCTTTCTGTGTTAAGGGGTTAAACCCCCTTGGCATTTGTACAATTCACAAGGACAGTGGGATCCATTATTATCAGAGCAAAGCTGCAAACAATTCTGCAGTTAGAAAAACACATAATTAATCGGATGGAGAGGAAAATAATAGTGAATGAGACCTACTTTTATGTAATGGTCAAGTCAAAGTTCAGATCTCAATTCAATCACAAATCTGTGGAGCAATTGAAAAATCACTGTACACAAGTTATCCAATCAATTTAAAAACCCTGAAGCGAATATGACAGGAAGGATGGTGGAAATCTTTATTGCAGCAAATAAGCCCTCTTTGTCTGAGAAAAGGTTTTATGAATTTTATGAAATGATATAAATATAATGAATGCAGTATTGCTTAAAATGAAGTATATAAAACAAAGCAATGGATATTACACACACAAGAAAAGCCAAAGCATATATATATTATTCATCTTATTTTGCCACACCGACTTTCAAGACTTTATTTCTTCCACATTTTGTAGAATTTCTAGTCATTTAGTATCAAATGGGTTATGGTTGAATGCAGTCTGAAGTTGGCTACTGCTGTAAACATTGATCATAAAGTGGCTCACTATGCTAATCCATCATTCCAACAGCATATTCAACATTATTTAGAGCTATTTAGAGCATAGCTGATTAGCTGTCCAACCCAACAAACAGATCAGAGTGTTGTGGGGTACCATTTCCAGAGAAGTGGACCTGTGTCTATGGTTTAAGTAACTAAATGAAAAGCATCCCCCTAAACGTCCACACGTCTGCTTTCAACATTTGTTTGAGGGGGAATTCAGTTATGAAGCCCTGTTGAAGGAGACGCGTTGGGTGCTTGTGAGGCTGTCAGGTACGACATTAGCCTAAACGCTAACGTACCTACGACCCTCACAAGCACCCGACAGTTATGAAGTTATGAAGCACCGATTTCACTGGTGCTTCATAACTAAGAGCTGTTTCACTGGGTAAGGTTTCATAGTGAGCGCAGACATATGGATGTTTGAGTGGCTGTTTTATATTTAGGACCTTAGATGCAGGCCCTTTTTTTTGGAAGGCAGTGGATATACATTATATGGTGCCCTACAACACTCAGATCTTTGAGAATGTTGCATTTATAACTGTTGTTCAATTGAAATTTTCCTTAACTTCAATAAAAATTATTGTGGTGCTGTCTAGCTTATCATGTTATACTACTCATTGTATGTTATTTAATGCTATGGTTATAATTTATATATATATAACGGACATATCAGTAAATTCGCTGTTGAATTGGCCGTTCTAAACAAAGACGCCCCTCATTGCTTGATAGAAAATAAGGTGGATACCACACGTAGATAGATTAGAACACCAGCATGACAATTTGTCATCTGAACTAGGAAACTACATTCATAAAGCACAAGCCCTGTCTGAGTGTGCGAAGACAGAGACGCCCGGCGATGACCTTGGTTCCGAGGTCACTGCATCCCCAGGCAGCTTTAGCAGGGGTGGGCAGAAAATCAATGTCAAATGCACTGACGATCGATAAGTGTAACATAATGCTGGGAAGCCATGGGGGGAAGAGGTAGGAGAGAGAGAGAGAAATGTGGCAAGTGCAGGACTCCCTATAAACACCTAATGGCATGCATTGATAGTCTGGAGTTGTAGTAAAACATTTTCTTCAGCATATTCTGCCGACATAAAGCAGTAACACGGGGTAAAAGGAAACATAGATACTAGAAGATAAACAAGGACCTTAGACGGTAACAAATGCCTTGTCCTTGTGTCTTCCAGGAAAAGCACCTACTTTCATTGGAAAGGATGCCACTCCTCTTCTGATCCTGTTTACAGCTCATCTGTTGATGGAAGAAGCACAGACTCATTTAGACAGGATTTACAACCAGTAGGAACACATCCAACCATGAATTTAAAGCGGGGGTGTGTTGCCAAGAATTTACAAGCCTGTAACAAGGGATTTAATCAATAAGGTGTGAATTATAAAGAATTCGTAGTTTATGAAGTTGAAGAGTTTCCTTTAAGAAAAGCTTCTGTTAAATATCTTCTAAATAAACTAAGTGTGTGTGTGACTTTAGCGAGAGAGAGAGAGAGATGCGATAACATGGCTATTACACAAGAAACGTCAAAGCATACTATCCACCTTATTTTGCCAATGACTTTCAAGACTTTGTTTCTTCCACATTTTGTAGAATTTCCAGTCATTTCGTATCAAATGGTTTATGGTCGAATGCAGTCTGAAGTTGATAAAGTGTCTGAAGCTCATAAAGTGGCTCACTATGCTAATCCATCCTTCCAACAGCATATTCAACATTATTTAGAGCTATTTAGAGCATAGCTGATTAGCTGTCCAACCCAACGAGAGAAGTTTCCAGAGAAGTGGACCTGTGTATATGGTTGAAGTAACTAAATGAAAAACATCCCCCTAAACGTCCTAAACGGTGGTGTGTGGCCAAGAATTTACTGTATCCTTGTAACAAGGGATTCAATCAATAAGATGTGAAGTATAAAGAATTTGTAGTTTATGAAGTTGAAGAGTTTCCTTGTCAAGTCAAGTTAAGTGGGTTTTATTGTCATTTCAACTACATACAGTACACAGTGAAACGAAACAACGTTCCTCTAGGACCATGGTGCAACACAGACACAGTGCATACAGAACACAAGTGCAACACAGTACAAGTGCAGACAGACAATACAACACAATACAGACTAAGAATAATAAATAATTGGGTGTAGTGTGAAATTATGCAGTGTATAAAATAATAAAAATATTTAAAAGTAATAAATATTGAGTCCAGTGAGGTAGTAAAGTTATTTGTGCAAAATGCTTTGTGCAAAATGCTTTCCATTTTATCTGGGGTAAATGGTTGAAGAGAGAGAGAGAGAGAGAGAGAGTGTGCATGGAACAGAAAAAAACATCAGTTCAGAAGTTGAGTTGAGTTGAGAAGTCTGATGGCTAGGGGGAAGAAGCTATTGCAGAGTCTGGTTGTGTTGGTACCTTCTTTCTGATGGCAGGAGGGAGAACAGTCTGTGTGAAGGGTGGGTGGAGTCATCCACAATGCTGGTTGCTTTGCGGATGCAGCAGGCAGTGTAAATGTCCATGACGGAGGGGAGAGAGACTCTCAGCTGTTCTCACAATGCGTTGGAGGGTCTTGCAGTCAGAGGCTGTGCAGGTCCCAAACCAGGCAGTGATGCAGCTGCTCAGGATGTTTAAGAAAAGCTTCTGTTTATGTAAATAAACTAAGTGTGTGTGTGTGTGAGAGAGAGAGAGATGCGATTAGTTTAATAGAATTACAGATCACGTTATCTTAGCAGCCAGTTCTTTCTGCTTGGAGGCGATGCTTTGAACCTGCTTAGTTTGCAAATGAAGGCGCCCCTGGTCAGGACCACTGAATGAATCTCTTTTGCTGCTACTTGTCCTGACATTTCCTTGATATCAAATCCTCCTGCATCGCTGCCTGCAGTTTGTACTGATAGAGAATAGCTTTGCTGATCCTTCTCTCGTGTTGGCGCCAGAGCTTGTGAATCAGCACTTCCATTGCTAAACATCATAACGGCGTGCAACATAAGACACCTACACGGCTTCTGAGACATATTAAACCTGCCATTGCACATTTTGGCAGCTACCTGCTGTCTCGCGGAGCAGCTGAAAAGGAAAAGACAGCCGAAAGACTCTTTATACTCAATAGTGTTAAAGATTTGCTGGTGAACGTCACAGTGCTGTCACTGTCACAGTGCAGCTGGTGAGCTCTGCCGGGTCTATGCAATTAGTATATTTAATCATTATTTATATATTTAATCATAGTGAACAATTACCTCAGATACGGCAGCAATACTACACACTGTGAATTATACTGTAATATTGTACACTGTAACTAAAATTGTGCTGTTACTCTTAATGTATAATATTGTAATACTGTATATGGTGAATATTTTAATACTTTACACTGTGAATAATATAATCATATAATAAAATAATACTGTAATATGGTCAAAATGCTGTAATATTGCCTTCTGTGAATAATGCTGTAATACTGTACTCTGTTAATGCTGCAATATTATAAACTGTGGACAATATTCTAATCCAGTGTGCTTTAAATGCTGTACTATTATACACTGAATAATACTATAATACTGTACACTGTAAATAAAATTTGTACCATTGCACCCTTGTATGAATAATACTGTAATCTGTTCACTGTAAATAACAGTGCAACACTACAGAGTAAATACTATTGTTATAGTGCACACTAAATTGTGCTGTATTGTTGTACACATTTTTCATTGTGAACAATATTGTAAATAATACTGTAAATAGTATTGTATGTTATGAGCAGTGTTGTAATACTACACTGTGAATTATACGGTAGTATTGTATTCTGTTAATTATACTGTAAAATTGTGCAATGAATATTGCCACACCATATACCGCATACCTGTATACTGTGAATATTATAATACTGAACACTGTGAAGAATACTGCAACACTGAATATTATAATACTGTACACTGAATATTATAATACTGTACACTGTAAAGAATACTGCAACACTGAATATTATAATACTGTACACTAAATAGTATAATACTGTGCACTAAATATTATAATACTGTATGCTAAATATTATAATATTGTACACTGTGAAGAATACTGCAACACTGAAAATTATAATGCTGAACACTGAATATTATAATACTGTACACTGAATATTATAATATTGTACACTGTGAAGAATACTGCAACACTGAATATTATACTACTGTACACTGAATATTATAATAATGTACACTGAATATTATAATGCTGAACACTGAATATTATAATACTGTACACTGAATATTATAATACTGTACACTGTGAAGAATACTGCAACACTGAATATTATACTACTGTACACTGAATATTATAATAATGTATACTGAATATTATATTACTGTACACTGTGAAGAATACTGCAACACTGAATATTATAATACTGTACACTGTGAAAAATACTGCAACACAGCATACTGAATATTATAATGCTGAACACTGAATATTATAATACTGTACACTGAATATTATAATGCTGAACACTAAATAGTATAATACTGTGCACTAAATATTATAATACTGTAGGCTAAATATTATAATATTGTACACTGTGAAGAATACTGCAACACTGAAAATTATAATGCTGAACACTGAATATTATAATACTGTACACTGAATATTATAATATTGTACACTGTGAAGAATACTGCAACACTGAATATTATACTACTGTACACTGAATATTATAATAATGTACACTGAATATTATAATGCTGAACACTGAATATTATAATACTGTACACTGAATATTATAATACTGTACACTGTGAAGAATACTGCAACACTGAATATTATACTACTGTACACTGAATATTATAACAATGTATACTGAATATTATATTACTGTACACTGTGAAGAATACTGCAACACTGAATATTATAATACTGTACACTGTGAAAAATACTGCAACACAGCATACTGAATATTATAATGCTGAACACTGAATATTATAATACTGTACACTGTGAAGAATACTGTACACTGAATATTATAATACTGTACACTGTGAAGAACACTGCAACACCGAACATTATACTACTATACACTGAATATTATAATAATGTACACTGAATATTATAATAATGTACATGAAATGTTATAATACTGAACACTGAATATTATTACTGTATACTGAATATTATAATATGGTACATTATGAAAATACTGCAACACTTCACTGTGACAAATACTGCAGCTTTAAACTATGAATAAAACTGTAAAACTGAACAAAAGCAAAACAGCCATAGTCCAATGTTATCAGACATCACATTCGCAGCCATTTCATATAATAACTTTCTGTAGTGTGGTTTTAAAAGGGCCTAAACACCTGTTTAATGTTTCATGTCGACATGGCTGTGAAGAATTCTGTGAATTTCTCTAGTACAGAGCATTTGACATGAATTACGTAGACAATTTGAAGAATTAGCCTTTAGCAGCCAGGCTCAGAAGTCTGGAATAGAAGTGATGCTGACTGTTCCCAATGAAACAACCAAACTCACCGTGTTTTTCTTTCCTTTTCTTGGTTCAGTAAATGTCATGAGATTGCCAGGCTAGATTAAAGTGTATTCACATTATCAGATAAACCCAGCATGCATACTTTCAGGAAGGACAGAGGTAAAGTTCTATAAAGGCCGATAGTGGCTATGACAGATATAGCAACTGCAGTGGGTCATTAGAGCCACATTAGACTGATAGAGCCTCAGAGGACCAGACTGCCTGTGGAGATGGAGTCGGCATGAATCATGCATTAAGCACTGAGAGCTAGTGCTGTAGCTGAAATACTCCTAATAAAAGATCATTATATGCACTGATGCCAGTTTTTTATGTAATTAGAGGCTTGTTGTTGACTGTTTCCTTCACAAAATGCATGTTTAAATACATAAAGTGATAAAGAACTTTTTGACGACATCTCTAGGTCAGATTTGGCCTCCTGGTCCTTTGGGCAATTTTGTTGATGAATTGGATGTTCTCTTGAGTGGACTCCCTGTTGACGCCCCACTTATTCTACTTGGCAACTTCAACTTTCCATCAGAGAAACTCCATCCTCTCTATCCTCTTTTGATCTCACGTTCAACCAGTCTGCACCAACACACAGAGCAGGGAACACTCTGGACCTGATCTTCAGCAGACCTGTCCCTGCTCTGGATGTGGCTGTGACTCCTTTGGACTTCTCTGATCACCACTTTCTCTCCTTCTTACTCCCCCTCTCTGCTCCTTCAACCACCACTTCTGCAAGTTCTTCCACTCTTCACCGCAATCTTCTCTCTGTTTCCCCCTCAGCTCTTGCCTCAACTGTCCTGACCACTCTTCCTCATCTTGAATCTTTCTCCTCTCTCCCACTTGAAACTGCTACAGACACTCTCCTCTCATCTATCTCCACCTCTGTCGACCTTCTCTGCCCTTTCTCCCCTAGGTCAAGACATTCTTCTCCACCTTCCCCGTGGCTGTCAGATGTTCTCCGCAACAACCTCTTCGGCTAAGACTGGCTGAAAGAAAGTCACAACACGACTCCGACCTCCACTCCTATCAGTCTCTTCTCTCCAGGTTTAGAACGGAAGTTGCTGCCGCTAAAGCATCTTTCTACAGGGGGAAACTGGAAACATCTGCATCTGACCCACGCAAACTCTTCACCATGTTCTCCTCTCTCCTCAACCCTCCTACTCCCCCACCTCCCACTACCCTGTCTGCAGAAGATTTTGTCTCCTTCTTTGAAGAAAAGGTTGACAAGATCCGCCGATCTTTCCCCCCTGCCTCTACCCCCCTCTCTAGGCACTGCCCTCCTCCTCCCTCTTCTCTGACCTGCTTCTCTCCTCTTTCCACAGATGACCTCCTACATCTTCTCACCTCCAATAATCCTACCACCTGTCCACTAGACACGGTTCCATCCCCTCTGTTCCAAACAATTGCTCCAAACCTCCTTCCTTTCATCTCCTTTGTCATAAACAGCTCTTTGTTGTCAGGTCATGTACCATCGGCCTTCAAGTCTGCCAGAGTTGTGCGTATCCTAAAGAAACCAACTCTGGACAACTTGGACATCGGCAACTACAGGCCAATTTCTCTTCTCTCTTTCCTCTCAAAGATTCTCGAACGTTCTGTCTACAACCAACTGTTTCTCTTTCTCACTCTGAACAATCTTCAGGACTCTAACCAGTCTGGCTTCAAAGCTGCACACTCTACTGAAACTGCTCTCATTGCAGTTACAGAGAAGCTCCATGCAGCTAAAGCTTGGATCCTTCTTGACCTCTCCGCAGCTTTTGACACAGTGGACCACAAGATCCTCCTGTCTATCCTTGCCGGCCTTGGAATTACCGGCTCTGCATGGCAATGGTTTGCATCATACCTGCAGGGACACTCATACCAGGTAACATGGCAGGGCGACACGTCCGCTTCTTGTAGTCTCTCCACTAGCGTTCCACAAGGCTCGGTCCTGCAGATTTCTCTTGTACAACATCTGGAGAATTCGACCCTTCCTCTCTAGAGAGGCCACCCAAGTGCTTGTTCAGTCTCTCGTCATTTCAAGACTTGACTACTGCAACTTTCTTCTGGCTGGTCTCCCTCTGCGCACCATCAGGCCCCTGAAACTCATCCAGAATGCAGCGGCACGGGTCGTCTTCAATGTCCCTAAATTCAGCCATGTCTCTCCACTGCTGCGTTCTCTTCACTGGCTTCCTGTAGCTGCTTCCCGCATCAGATTCAAAACCCTGACATTGGCCTACAAAGCCAAGAACACACCAGCCCCTCCATACTTGATGGCAATGGTCAAAAGCCGATCTGTACCTAGAGCCCTTCGAGCTTCAAGTACGGCTCGGCTCAACGCGCCACCCCTCAAAATCTGCGGAAGACAAGCACCAGGCTTTTTTCTGTCCTGGCACCAAAGTGGTGGAAGGAGCTTCCCCTGGGTGTCCAAACGGCCAAACGCAGACTGAAGACCCACCTCTTCAGAGAGTACTTGGATGATTAGAGTACTATGGTCATCTTATTGTCTTGTGTTTAGTAATGTCTAAGCTTAGAGGTATCCTTTGAATTATTGGTCTATTCTGACTAGCTAAGGTTTTTCTTGGGTAAATAGCAAAGCACTTTGTAAGTCGCTCTGGATAAGAGCGTCTGCTAAATGCCATAAATGTAAATGTAAATGTAAATTTGATTTTAGGCCTGACATTTCTTTGCCACATTAACCCACATTGTTAATGCATTCAAGGCTCCTGAAGGGAAGGCATTGTCCAAGTGTAAATGACCTTGACCTTTTTCCCTGGAAATTAGCAGAACACTTGGAGGTGTGGTGACGGGCTGTGTAATTGAATTCTTTTGCCATTTTCTGCATTGTAAAGAGGAATCCCTGCAGTGTTCCAGCTTTGTCCACCCCCTCTCAGACAGCCAGTTAGGAGGACGGTGGTGGGGGTTGGGGAGTTGGAAGCATTGCAACGAACCTACATTTAAAAAAAACATAGCTCTCATTAGTGTCCATTAGAAGATAATGCTTCCTCATGTTCACATTTACAATTTACTTGAATTAATTGGTTGGTCTAAATGCTCTTAGAGAAGGCATCTCAGTTGCATTCATGAGTGGGAACAAATTGTTTGTGTGTGTGTGTGTGTGTGCAAGGATTAGGAGGGCGGTGGAGGTTAGTTAACGGCGGGAATGTGGAGAGACAATGCTCAGTTTGATCAATTTTACAGCTTTTTATGATGTTCTCAGACATTCTCTAAAAAAAGAAATGGATATTTTTCAACACTGGTGAGAGTTCTTGGAAAATGTTTCTTAGAACTCTGGAGAACGAAAGAATGTTTAGGAACCACATTTTGCCATGTGGGATGTTATTTGCGTAATTTCATAGTTTGAGTTTCATCATAGCGGTTTCAAAGAAACATCACCAGCCGTGAAAATCCTTTGGAGCATGTCCTGAAAAGGTAACGCCTCTATTGTAAACATTATTTATTATTTTTTATAGCCTTTTTTGGTACAAATTCTGCCCTTGGGTGAAAGTAGAAATACTCAAACCACTGTGGAACTCAAGTGGTTGCAAATGATTCATAATAGTTTCTGCATTAGGATTATTGACTGAATAATAAACTGAGGTTCAAGGGGTTAATGCTGTAATGCAGCTGTAAATATACATATGTATCTGTTAATCTACATATTCTATTGGTTTAAATTTTAAGTTTCTATTACTAGCTGTTTTATTAAAACAATATAAATGATCAATAAATAAAAAGAAACTCCTTCAATAATCCGCAACTTGATTATCTAGCATTATCAAACAGTTTGCTTATGACTTTTAATGATCATATAAGTTAAATAGCATGTTTAATAATTGTATTTCCTGTTTCTAATGTCAATATTTTTATTTTTAAAAAGTTTATAAACAACTGTGATATTAAGTGTGATAATAATTTAGTGACTCATAACTCAATGTAGCTGTATGTAACCAAGTAGTTATTCTTAAATATTGGATGAATTATTAAGTTGGTTAATGTAGATAAAGTAATACATTAATAAGTTACTATAACTTTTTACTATACATTTTTTGTAGTGGTATTCACTATGTCGCTAAATACATTTACAAAATGGAAATAAGGCATTTATTAGTGCATATGTATCAATTGCAATACAATAAGTAGTCACAGTAATTTATCCCACTTTATCCCACAGAGTAACAAACAATGACTAACACCACAGAAAACAGTGGAGTAAGAAAGCTATAATTTATGTGTGAAAGCAAAATAAATTACTCTAATGAATAATATACTTATTCTAATGTATACATATTTATATATAATTTATACATGCACCTAATTACATAAAAAGGCATTATATTAAGGGAAGTTTTCTAAAAGATGGTCAGCTCTGAATCGTGTTTACAAAACTGTGTACATGGTTATAAAAAAAAAATGTAAACAAAATATTCTCTACAGGTTATTGCTTGACTAGCCGCTTCTGCCATTTTTACAAAGTTTAATGGAACTTGAGAAAATGTAATATAATACATGAACAGGAGCCGATTAAGGCCTTTTGATAGCATTCATGAAACTTAATGTCGCAAGATGTTTATTTGCTTATGGAGTAGAAGATCTTTGCACTGTCAAGCATTTTTCTGTCAAGTTCCAATGAAGGTTTTGAGAATCTGAAATAAAAAATGTCACTAGCCACATAACAAACCTGAGATCATTCCCAAGGGGAGAACACTGAAACAGCAGCCACAGTTTAACCAGTGAAGAATGCAATGTTGTCACATTTAGAGAGTGTGTGAGAGAGAGAGCGAGGAAGAAGGAAAGAAGGACGGAAACAGAAAGAGTAATACACTCCCGGTGGAGTCAGCAGCATATATGAACTGCATGCTCAGCATGGCTATTTTTAGAGCGTGGAAACGGGCAAAACTTGAGCAGGAGTGCTGCAGATAACAGGGCAAATTTATGAGCTCTAATCTCCCATTACAATGCGGCTGATTGCTCTCCAAATGGAGATGTCTCTCTCTCTCTCTCCCTCTCTCTCTCTCTCTCTCTCTCTCTCTCTCTCTCTCTCTCTCACTTTCTCTCTCTCTTTCTGTCTCTCTCTCTCTCTGATGCATGGCAAAACATTTGTGCTTTATGCTACATTTGATGCACTGATGTTTCTGGGCTGAAAGTCAATCATATGTCCTTTTTTTGTGGCGCAATGGATAATGAAAAAACAGCACAGTGATATAACAGCATATAGTCGTAGGCCATAACTAAGGAAGTATTGCATATATTGCATAAGAGCAACTGAAATCACGCAGCAAGTAGAGCATTTGGCTGTTGATTGTTCTGTTGTAAGCTGAATAACTGTTGAATACTGTCTGTATGACAGGCAAACAGTAACTATGGGAATTATAGCTATAGTGTGACATACTGCTCACATTAGAGCCATGTGATGGTTGAAATTATTCAACTCCCATTGCAAATTAGGATTATTAGCAAAATCTACAAACTGTTTGCAATAAGCTAATCAAACAAGACAAATTTAAATATTTCAACACAACCAATATGACCAGTGTTTCTCCAAATTCAACACAAAAGGCCACTCTTAATGATGACTGCAACCCCCTGAATAGAGCCATTCACAAGAGCACACGTTTGCAAATCAGGTGGGAAATCAAGGGTTTCATTAGTTGCATCAGGTGTGCTTGATCTAAAACACATAAAAAATCTGGACTGGCTAGAAATATGGCTATTTTTAAAGAAAGCTGTCCAGAACGAAGAGATCACTGCCTTTACAAACAAGCAACAGGACATAGCAAGAGACCAAAGACACTGAATACTTCTAGAGATATAGTTGGAAGCAAAGTTTGCAAAGTTCAAAGTTAAAAGAACACTGGCTACACTACCTGGACATGGCAATAAGAGGAATCTTTTATCATCTGCCACCAGATTCTGGAGGAGGCCAGCGGTCAAAACACCTTGAGTGACTGCAAAAGACCTGCAACAAGATTTGGTGGCAGCAGGCACTGAGGTTTCAGTTTGCACAGTAAGGCACATTCTGAATGCTGAAGGTATCCATGCCCGTACATGTCTCCTGCCCCAAACGCACAAGAAAAGTCGTATCCAGTCTGCTCAGAACCATATATAAAAAGCTACAGAGGTTCTGTGTTTCTGTTCTGTGGAACGCAATAAAGACATATTTCTTAGAAGAAATAAAAGCATAGCAGGAATCATTATTGATATATTGTTATATTATTATTATATTGTTATGTAATACTTTGTTTAGTGTTTCGTCTAATCTGTCAGCCCAGTTGGGTTATATAACCAAATAGTTATTCCTAAATATTGGATGAATTATTAAGTTGGTTAATGTAGATACATTAATACATTAGTAAGTTACTATAACTTAGATAAATTAGCAATTTTTGTAGTGGTATTTACTATGTCGCTAAATACATTTACAAAATGGAAAGAAGGCATTTATTAGTGCATATGTATCAATTGCAAATGCATTCATATCATTAACAAACCGCTAGATAATAAATAGTCACAGTAATTTTTTCCTGAGTAACAAACAATGACTTACACCGCAGAAAACAGTGGAGTAAGAAAGAGGATAATTTATGTGCGAAAGCAAAATAAATTATTCTAAATAATATACTTATTCAAATGTATACATATCAATATATAATTCATACATGCACCTAATTACATAATAAGGCATTATATGAATAGAAGTTTTCTAAAAGATGGTCAACTCTGAATCGTGTTTACAAAACTGTATACATGGCAGGCCAGTTGGGTATATGGAGAAAACATCAGATCCGATCTGTATATTTCTCTCACTACGGCTGTCACTGATTCGCTCGCTTGCTTTCAGGATATTGTATATAATTTGCTGGCATCAGGGAGGCGCTATTAATATGTGGAACACTCCCATAATTTCCATAAGAGGCGGGATGTCTGTCATAGAGACTGGCAACCTCATCAAAACACCCCCCTGCAAACCAGCAGGCTTTACGCAGTGTGGTGGTGTAAGTGCTGTTGTTATATAATGCTGCTGAAGTTTAATTGTGGATTACCTTCCTATGGTGATGTCATATCAATCCATTGGAGCAATAGCTAGCTTGTAGCATGAAGATACCATCATTCCTACTGCTATACAACCTTTAATTGAGAGGATCCAAATCCCTCATTCCTGTTATGGTCAGGACACATGGCTCCTCCCTCGTCTCTGCCCAAGCCCCACCTAGTGTTAGTGTTCCCACCTGTGCCTCCTTTGTAACCTTGCCCTGTTGTTAACTCTTGTCTGGTGTTCCCTGCTTGTCTCTGTGCATATATGGTCCCTTGTCTGATCTTGTGCGTCTTTAATGTCAGTTCATAGTTTGTTTATTATCCTATTTGTTTTGTTTTATATTTTAATAAACGTTACCTGCATTTACACCCTCCTCCTCCTCCAAGCTCCACATCTGTGAAATAACATGTACTTAACAGCTGTATTCACTGGGAATTTAATAGATAGAGGGGTGGTCTATGCCAGTACTGTGCTTTGTGCATGTATTTATAGATTGCGATGCCCACACACACACCTACATATACCGCCACAAACATGTTTTGCTGTTGCTTGTGGAGGATCCTGATGTTGAACTGAGAAGACTGGAGAAGATGCTTGTCTACCTTCCAATCGGTTTTAGCTGCAGCGTTAATGGATTACACAATGGCTGTATGTGCTTCGGTGCTTCAGGCACGCTCCCAATGCCCATCCCCCACACGCCAATGCCAGCGTTCTCCTTGGCCGAGCTCCTGCAGCACTGCCATCTCAACTCCCTGTCTGTTGCTCCTCGAGTGCTCCCAGCCTGCATTTGTCCAAAAGACATGAGTCTTAATTACTCCAAATATAACCCTGGACAGAAGAAGGGTGGTCTACATGCTAGCATGCTGGCATGGTTCGTTTATAAAATTCCCTCTACTGTTCCCTCCCCTTCCCCCACCTTGTTGGCCCAGTCAAAACCAATGTTTCTAGAAGTCACTCAGCATTTTCGGGTTCATGGAGCAGGACACATGGCGTAACATTCCCTGCAACATCCATCACTAAATAACTGCTGCTCTCTTTGCTACATTAGCAACCCAGGGGTGATGAGCCTAGGCTGGCTAGTTTGGGTTTTTCATACCAAGAAGAAGTTCTAATGTTGGCCGCACTCTTGTAATGGAAAGCTAAGAGAGCAGAACCGGTTCTCACATTTCCGTTTCCAGACCCTGCTTGTGGATGTGTTCTGTGCCGATAATGAAAAAGGACAGTTAGAGGGTGTGAAAACCCACTCACTCCTCAAGTTCTCACTTTTTTCTCCCTCTAGACACCATAATGTCAGTACAAGTACTGCGGGTCAGACCAAAGCAGTATTTCACACACTCTCTCGTTATCCCTGTGTCTTCCGCCCAGCTGGTTAATATATGTAGCACATCTGACATGGTAATATCAATAGCATATTTGACTTGGCTGAAAAACACTCTGGAGACCACCAGGCAACTCTAGCATATGAACACTGCAGGATGCCACATTCAGAATCTTTTGTATTTTTGTAGTGTCAAAATTTGCAGTTAAAAAAAAATTATATGTATTTCATTTCCACATGAATAAGATCACATCAGCACCGGTTTTGTTCCTTTTGCTTACTTGGCCATAATTGTTTGTGCCAAATAGCACTGTAATTATAATAGGCTGCATTGTGTTTACGAGTCAATTTGAATGAAGTCAATTTTGTGCACCAGTTTTGTTTATGTTTCTGTGCTCAATGTTTAATATGAATATGAACAGAGCCTTCTGTCTGTACTTGTGCACGTTTTCTGAAAGCTGACGGATACAAAAGGAACACAGTAATACCACTGGGAACGGTGGGGGCAGTGTAGCCAATAGTTCAAGCGAAAGATGACTGCTGCCATATGGACATGACGAAGAAGAAACTCTGGCAGAAAAGAAACTCTGGGAGGAACTAATACTGACGGATTTACACCACGGCCTCTTTTGTCTTTAACAAGCACATTATTATGACCACCACCATGTTTGTTATCATCAGAAACTTAAAGGATGCATACAAGTATGTGGGCAGTGACCGCTACATCGTTTGAAATGGACGTCTTCACTTACGTCATTTCTGAGCCTTACCGCTGAGTGAATAAATCAAACTGTATGGTTTATTAGTAAATATTTCAGCCAGTCCAGATCAAACACAACAGCAATACTCGATACATGGGAAAACTGATGAGACATAGAATACACACAGCCATTTTTATATATACACTTAAAAATGGTTGTGCTGAGTAAGTATTCAAGTGACTGAAACCAGGGTGAATGATTTCTAATTGGTTGATGATGTCATATGACTGGGAGATATATTGTGGGCATTGGAGTTAAAGTTAGTTAGTAAGGTAAAGTCAATGAGGGCAGCAATGTTGATGGAGGAAGGAGATCGCCAATTACCCTCCCCCATCACATGCAACGCTCCCAACAATAGTGAGGGCAAGACCAACACACGCCCACTCTGACATGTACCCGGCCAGCCACACCTCTTTTCTGAACTGCAACATCACCAGGCCACCAACACAAGAACCACATCCCTGGCTCTAGTAGATGTCAGTAACAGCCAGCTCCGCACTGGAGTGATGTGGGAAGATCGCACCATCTACCCACCCTAGAGAGACCAAGGCCAATTGAGCTCTCTCAGGGCCCCCGGCTGCCGATGCTAGCAGCGCGAACGGGATTCGAACCAGCGACCCTTAGATCACAGTAATAGCCCCTTAGTTCGCTGGACCACCCGGGGCCCTGTGTGATCTTATTTAAATCTTATTTTAACAGTTTTGCATTTATATTTACGCATGCTATCTCAAAATTCCTCTTCAATTTACGTCAGACGTAGTCGATCATCCAGGCTAACAACATAGCCAGTGTCCATAGCTAACTAACACTCAATAGCTAATAGCACACCGCGCCATCGCTGCCTAAGTCTGCCCAAACGTCATGAAGACCTGAATTTCTGGAACTTCTGGTGTTTGTTAGCAACCTTAGCATAAGAGCTCAGTGCTAAATTAAAGAAATAATACTTGCATACCAAAGGTCTTGGCTGTGCTTGGGGTGGAAAATTGCGTATGTTAATTTTTTCACCAAACATTTATTTTTTAAGCAGAGCAAGGCTTGAATGCAACTGACTGAAAGGTCACAGTTCAATGTCTTTAACCCTGTAACAGACCTGGTTACTTCATGTTATTAGTATCTGAATTGTATCCTGAGAAGATTTCCCACATGCATTCACACTGGATAGTCAAATGCATCTCCAGTTAGTCAGACAGAAATCCGATTGCTGTGTGGGAAGGAATATGCTAATCTCCTTGTTGTTTCTTTCTGTGATGTGCTAAAGATGGATTTTACATACCGCCATGCATGATTTTACATGCTGTCGTCCTCCATGATTATCTTCCTCACTGACACGGTTCACATGCCCAAGCGACGTACAGCATGGGGAGGTGTTTTGGCTGTCTATGGCGTCTTTGAGAGATGGTGTCAGCCCCTCAGTATCGCGCCCTCCCCCGGGGCGATGCAGAGCCGCCGCCCACAGGCTCACATAAGGACTTTTGTTCGTTCTAGTTTTGATTCATGGACTCGGTTCTTGTTCAGTTGCGTTCATGTATATTCGGTTCAGTGTCTTGATTCATGTTCATGTGTTCTGTTCAGGTTTATCACATCTTGTTTAGTTAATGTGTTGCACCTGAGGCTGGGGGTACTTAAGGGGCTTCGACGCTCGGTTCCACGCTGAAAATTGGATATATGGTTTATGGTCTAGGAACCTTGAGGTTGCTCAAGAGGTTCCCATCCGTTTCCACATAGTGTTTAGGCCAGCTTCGGCTTGACTCTGTCGTCAGCTACCAATCCACCCGGAGGTTCGAGCTTCCAGCGAGGTTCGCTTGCTTTTCAGGGAGAAATCTCTCCTACCCGCCATGACAGATGGATGCATTTACCCTGCTATAACATGGCGCAAACGCGTCTCAGACCAAGACACATTAGTCAAGTCAAGTCAAGAGGCCTTTATAGACATTCACCATGCTGATGGCATTACGTGTGCAGCGTGTAGTGTAAATGTGACAGAGCGGACAGAGACCCCTATGATCTTCTCAGCTGTCCTCACTATTCGCTGTAGGGTCTTGTGGTCTGAGGCGTTGCAATTCCCAAACCAGGCGATGATGCAGCTGCTCAGGATGCTCTCCACAGTCTCCCTGTAGAACATGGTGAGGATTGGAAGAGGAAGATGAGCTTTCCACAGTCTCCGCAGGAAGTAGAGGCGCTGCTGGGCTTTGCTGGTTATGGAGCTGGTGTTGAGGGAGCACGTGAGGTTCTCATTCAGGGACATGACGATGAGTGACATCACACAGACTGTAAAGAGCTATACCTTTTTCAGTGTCTTTCTAGGAACACCATAAATAGTTCCTTAATCATTAATCATTATTCTTGTGTACTGTCTTCATTCTTTATCTAGATTAGAAGGTGTAACGGTGAGGCGGGAGTAAGCCATGGGTACCCCCTACATCGCCCTGACGCCGTTCACCTGTGGCGGCTCAGTCTAACGAGCCCAGATGAATAAAAAGGCTTGCTCAGTTATACACAAGGAAAGCGAACAAGGAGATACGAGGACTGAGCTGCCAGACACTAAGAAGACTTTGATGAGTAGACGCACTGCTTGCTAGTGACCACTGCTGCGTTGTTTGCTTACACTAATGACATAATTAATTACTGTTTTAATACAGACTAATAGCGTAAAACCAAAAAGTACACAGCACAGCTTATTAACAAGGGCAAACAACCCAAGAGGAAATGCTGACTGTGAAAAATGTTGCATACAGTCAACACATTGCCCATCTGAACAAACAATAAGTGCTGAAACATCTCCATGCATAAAAGAAGAGTAACTAAAGGCAGCAGGGTTATGAAAACCGAGCCTACTATACTCTGAGCCCTGATGGAGTTAATCACTGCTTTCCATTCACATTTGCTTTATTCAATGTGTGATCTTTTATTTATAGCAACTGTGTAAGACAGAAAGAAACCATGGGAGAGAGATGTCTCATTTTTATTATGTAATTTGACAAAACAAAAGCATAACATCTAATAGATCTTAAGGCTGGGAACCCCTCGGTTTGGTTCTGTCACTTAAATACTTCGGTGGGCTCATATAAGCCAGTGTATATTGCTGAGATCTCATGTGTGGCTGTAATTACTTCCAAAACAACAGTAAAGGTGATTGATCAGTTACAGTAATAATCACCATAACCTATGATCATAACCCCTCTCCTGCTTAAATCATTGCTCGGATCCAATCACTGAGGTGATTCATTTGATCCCCACGCAGTAATTTAGGCCGGGATGCGTCCTGCCCGTTGATTTGCGGCATGCCGTACGCAGTGAGCAGGAATAAATCCAGTTAATTCCGGGCTGCAGTTGGCCTTTTGGACTCAGCATGGCTGATTAACACATGAGACTGGTCCTTGGAGCCTGAGAGATGGCTCCCCAGTTTATCCTGGACTCAGGGCACTGACAGCAGCGAATGCGAATAGGAAATCAATGGCAGCAGAGAAAGCACGGAACTGGAAGGGGGCCAGCGGCCGTTTTAAGACACAAGGTATATTTACACCATCCGCAAGGTGAGGAAAAGAGCATTACAATATTAAATGAATAAAATATGACGGCAGGCGGAACACGGCCAAGTTGGAAACAAGGAAATTTGTGAGCTGGAGTCAGAGTCAAAGGAAAATGAGGGGGGGAGAGAAAAGAGAAAGATGTCCAGCCAACCCCTAACAATTTGCTGCCTGTTAGGCCGCTCCCAATAGCGATTTCCCCCTTCTCTTTTTTACATTCCGGAGATTGTTGTTCTCACAAGTGCTCTGCAGGAATTGCTCACTTTTGCTTTGAACATGTAGGCAAGTGGAGAGCGAATGTGTGTGTCGGGGGCGTCTAGAATGAAGAATCTTCAGTTATATTATTGAGAAGCAATGATTAATGTTGGTCGCGCACCTAATTTCCAAGGGCATGTCTGGTGATGAAACACGGAGGCAACAACAGCCTTCAGTGCATTAATGAGAACCGCCTTTGGTGCAGCAAGGCAAGTCACTGGAATGGCTTATTGACAAAGGATTTATGGTTGGACCGAGAGCGTGACATCCAGAACGAAATTCATCTGCTCATCCAGCATTCTGCCATGCCATATGATTGCACCACATGAATATTTTTGGGGAGGAAACGGGTTTGTTTATTTAAAAAATCCAACTATAAAGTAAATATGAGGAAAAGCACTGATGTTAACGGCTAGATATAGTAAATCTTACACTCTCCGCCTTCAAGCTGTATAAATTTACATTTGCCTGTGTGGTTGGGTAGAGCACTTCACAGATCATCATGATAAAACTGTGAGATCTGTGTATTCTGACCATGTTCAGACAAATGTATTCATATTCACGCTGCTTTTTGGACCATCAAAGTTTTAGACTATCTTCATAAGTAGTTTCTCACTAAATTTACTGATACTATTTTAATCTCCTTCTTGGTGGCTGTTATATACATAAGATGGTTGTGAAACATATCAACAACTGACAGTAAGAGTTGTCCAAACAGAGGTTAGTTTTACACAGGGAGGTGGAGATATATGATTTTTACAGGACAATTGTAAAATTTATGAGCAATTTGCATGGGTTATGAAATCTTGGCATAAATGACTGAGATGGGAGTGGCTACTCGATTTACACACTGTCGTCAGATTTAAAAAATGATGATAACCAGTCTAATAACCCACCTACAGTAATCATTACATTTTAGTTATAAACTTAGCAGCTACATGTTTATAACATGTTTGTAGACTATAGGCTATGCTACACAATGACTTGCCTACAGCTGCCAGCAGTGTCGCGCCTCTGGGGAGTCCATTGGGGAGTTTTGCCACTTGTGTGACGGATGTGACAAAATATTTACATACATGTCGATTCACATGGGAATGATATAACCGGAGGTTATTTTTATGGCTAGCTTTACAGAAGGTAAAAGGTGCCAAAATCTTTAATGACGCAGGAGAGTGCAGTCTGTAATAATGACAGAAATATTTTTTTACTTTTTTTACTAGAGAAACAGTGAGAGAAGTCCATATCTCCCATATTTAGAAAGAAAAGCTCATTGTTTGGATGATATTTGCTGTTTTACTATGATAAAAAAAGAACCATGTTTAACAGCCTGTTTACACTAATCATATTCATTTTGATGCAGATATTTTCTATTTAGGTTGGAAAGGTCATTTGGCTCAAACACTTTAAAAATCTAGTAGTGAAAATCTTTTTAAATGAAAAGAAAAAATATAGAAAAAATTAAATTAATTTTAAACCTATGTAAAATCAAAAAGCATTAGGTTGTGCCCAACCTGCTCCTGTATTTTTGCTAATGTTGCTTTGAATATCTCAGCAACAGCATTATAATGACTTCATTGGTCTGTCACATTGCTACAGTGGAATTTGGTTCTTCACACATCCCAAACCCATTTCTCTAAAACACATATGAGGGAAAGACATGGGGAAGTTGGGGTCAAAATCAGCAGTTAAAGGTTAAGGGCTGTACTGAAAGGCACTACAGTGGAAGGGCAGATTATTATGTACTATATAAGCCATTTTACCCCTGAAGAGGTTTAGGGGTTAAGGTCTTTGCTCTGGGAGGAAGGGCAGGCTGGTGATGCTGTTGCCCCTCCAGCTCCAGTCAACCCTGACTGGTCTTAGGATTTAAGCTTACAACCCCCCAGTCCTCACCATGGATGCTCGACTGCTGAGTGACTATCGCTGCCGAAGAAACACAAGCTGTGTCAAACCCTTAAAACAGGGCTTCTAATGATTTCTACAATCAATTAATTAAAATATATAAATGTCAAATAAGTGATTGCATAAATAATCAATTGACTGATCTAATTCAACAGCAGTCCAGCCACTTGATGCTAATAGTCTCACAATAAGTGAAACGGAGATCACCTGAGTGCAGTGATGTGTCTCATATGACTGTAGAATAAAGATACCTGTCTGGAAGGTCCAGTCACTGTCTATGCAAGTGCATTATCATATATTGTATAATCTAATCAGAAAGTCCAAAACGAATGACTTGAAATGAAGCATGCTCTCTGATTTTGTACAGTATAACCAACATACGGACCTACCCAATTAGAAAGTAATCACATATATGGTTCATATGAAATCCAATGAAACTTGGCTTTCTCTGTATATCTGTTCTCAAATAAAACTAAATAAGCTATTATGAGGATTCTTGATTGACTTATTGATCTAACAAAAAAAAAACTTCCTGCAGGATTCTAAAGCTGCCCCTTTTTCCATGCTTTCTCCTGTCTATAGATTATTCAGTGTTTGTACTGCACAAGAGTAGTCTGCCCAAGGTCATTCATTAGAATAGCTGTCTCAGCTGTCTCCTTTTCCAGTGAAAGGCCCAGCCCAATCCTCTGTTTGAGTAATCAAGTCGAGTGGTTAGGCTTTGCCAAATGCTGAGGAGAAATACATTTCCAGCGATACATTAATGGTGATTCAGAGCTGGCTGAGCACCCCCTTCAAATTACAGTAGATGGTTCATTTCAAGCCACATCGGTTTGGCTGACTGTTAACGTTTTCCATCCTTGTAAAATCTTATATAAAGATCAACCTTCATTGTTTTTGCCAACTATAAAGGATGTTTTAGCTGAGCCAAACCCTTAAAACAGGGCTTCGCTGAAAACTTTGCAGAGTGTTGTATGGCTCATGGATATTGAGAAACTACTGCAAAGTAAATGAATGTCACCTCGCTATTACATATCTTGAGTTGCTATAGTGAACAAGCAAATTTAGCACCCCGTATCGTAATACAGAATAGGAAGTCACCCTAGCTATTGCGGAAATGAAAGTAGCCATGAGCTTTCGCAATTTGTAACCCTGATATATACATGTCAGACACTATTTTTAATAATGCTACGTTTTTCACAATATATTGACGGGAAGTCAAAAGGAGTTTCACGGGAAAGCACATGCTAGTGCACGGTTAACCTGGAATGTTCTTCTTTTAAAGAATACAGCAGAGGCTTTCTCCTCCACACTCATGCCATTGCTTTAAATACTTAATGTAGACGCCTCTTAAAAGATGCCCTCATCCAGGATCAAGCAAAAGCAACACTGGCTTTCTGTGAGAGGTAGCCTAATCACATCATCCACTCTTTCACTAACTCAATGAACTATTCATGGAAGTCCAGAGACACTGCATGAGAAGAGCCAAAAGAGCCAATCCTTGTGAGTCAATCTGAAAATAACACAAAGGCAAAAATAATCTAAAAACAAACAAACAAACCAACCAACAAAAACATTTTTTTTATTTGTCTTTGTGTAGCAAGTCAGTCTGTGGTATTCAAGTGACCTTCAGAATACTCGGAATTCATCTTGTGCTTGTCCCAAGAAACACTTTGAGGAAGCACAGTTTTACAGAACTAGGGTGCAATGCTCACCATGAAAGTTATTTTAAACATTAAAGTCAGGGGTCACGAACATCAACAACTGCCTCTAATTAGATAAGCTCTTGAGGCCAAAATGTCACATCAACACCAAAGGAATGAATTCCAGTTCTGTCACCAAACTGAGAAGAGTTTACATCAGCCGAACCAACCAAATAGTATGACATTTGATCCTTTCCTGACTAACTGGGAACGTTTTTTGCTAATTAATGCAACAAACGAAGTGACCCAACTGAAGTAAACTGCTGTAGTGTGCCCCCGAACAAGAAAGGAAAAGGAATTGGCAACATGATTTTGGGTTGGCTAGCAATTAATATGATGAACAGAAAGCAAACTCTCATACACTGTTAAAACTGTTAAAATCAGATCCTTGAGGAACTTCTAAAGGTTCTTTAGTTTACAACTATGGAGTAACTTTTTAAGGTGCTTTGAGGAACCTTCAAGAAAAGGTTTTTAGAAGAAAAAGATTCCTTAAATGTTCCTTAAAGCACTTTAAGAGGTTCCTCCATAGTTTTAAACTGAATAACACCTCAAGGATCCTATACTTTTAACCCTTAAAATCTGTACTTATACCACTGAAATACACACCAGAACAAATCCTGAAATTTGCACAGACATTCATACATACTTTATGATTCACAAGAAACTTCCATCCACTGGTGGCACTGTTATGCCAAATACACACAGCCCAGCCTGTCATGTACCCGAAGAAGAAATGAAACAACAGCTGCATTAAGGCATTTGGCTTCTCTCCATTATGGAGCTTCTACAATAAGAAGCAATGGAGGGAAACTCCATACTCTGTTCAAATCGTTTGATTTCTGCATTTCTGGGTTACGTCAGTAATTTGCGCTTATGCACGACAGTTAAACAATATTGGTTAAGTTTTAGGAGTTTAGAGTACATTTAAAGTGAATTACCATAGATATTTATTATATATTTATTTTCAAATGAGTTTATATCTTTTAAGCTATTTAGAAGTCAGATGCCTCCAGCCATTGGATGGATTTGTTCAACATCATCAACGTGAAACCTACATTAACATGTTGTTAATAGGATTTTTAAAATCCTAAGCAATATGTATGCAGGGTATGTATTGATGTCACGTTCCCGCTGAAACACGCCCACTTTAGTCAAACCAAGTGGCACATTTTTCATTACGGCTGTTTTTACCAAGGAAACAACCAAACTATGTGAGGAA
This sequence comes from Salminus brasiliensis, assembly GCF_030463535.1. Lineage (NCBI taxonomy): Eukaryota > Metazoa > Chordata > Actinopteri > Characiformes > Bryconidae > Salminus > Salminus brasiliensis. Next base: position 15,886,594 of record NC_132894.1, on the reverse strand, counting down.
TTAAACAAGCCATTATCTGCTGCTGATTATCTCCAGGAACGTCCAGCTAAATCATGTCCAGACATAAATCACACACGTTTAGTTGATAAAGCCTCATATCTGAGAGCACAAAGTTGAGTGAATGGTCTGATGCGTGTCTTTGGCTGTTTTCAGGCACAGTTAGTAGATTGGTTCATAGGTCAGACTTAGCACATCTTTAAACTCGCAACTAGAGAGCATGACTTCACCAAACAATGAGCTGCTACAGTGTCCAGTCCAAGGATTCCAGTTGTTTCTGGGAAATTCTGCAATCCATTTATTTCTAGCAGCATTCACACTAAGCATTAACGCTGCCACTCAGTTGGTCTTTTTGCCACGCAGTGGGCGTGACCCCAGTGGCTCCCGCTACTATGTATACCCTCTATTGAGAAGTTACAAGGCCACACCCATACCTGTAGATCTTTTTTTTTAGATTTTTTTCTCCACCTCACACTTTCACTAACAAGCTTTGTTCAAATCGTTTCATTTCTGTGTCTCTGGGTTGTGTCAGTAATTAGTATCATATATCTATATCATAAGTCATACGCATGACACATATGTCATATATAGTCACAAATGTACAAATTCCTCTTAAGACTCAAGCTGGGTACCTGTGACATCACATGTATATACTCTATTAAAAATTTACAAGACCACACCCATAATTGTAGATCCCACTGTTTTTCATTCACCTCATACTTTCACTGAGTTTTCACTGAACGTCTCATGAAGAAATGTCTTCTTTCGGTACTGTTCGTCCTTATGACTGATTAACATTAATTAAACCTTTGACCAAAAAGCAAACTTCTCTTTAATTGATATTTAGCTAAAGGCTACATGTCTACACGTGTCTATACATGAAAGGATCATGGACGGGACAATACCACACCGCAACACATCTCCGAGAAGCTTCAGAGAAGGGATAGAAGAGAGAGGAACTGTGTCTGCTGATAAGACAGATCTCCTCTAGGCATTTAGAGCAGTTCAAATGCACTTGATGCCAGGGGTGGCAAACACATTTGAGGTAACGGCCCAGATTACACTAAGTCTATTCTCAATAGGGACCATTTATATTGGAAAACTCAAAATGGTGTCCACTTCTTTTAAAAAGAGGCTACTAATTCGGGCTTCGAATTACATCAGTAGCACACACAAAGTATGCCAGTGGAACAGCATCTGACTGACATATGACAACTTTTTTGACTGATGAAAGATAACTGGGCCACTGGCTGACTGGCTAACACTAACTTTTAGCTCTCCATACATACATACATAGTGTAGCTGCACCTTATCTCACCTCCTGTACCCAGTCTAACCATTTCCACTGGCGGTAGTATTGCTACATGCTGCATTCAAAACCACAAGATCATACTAGAGGATAAACATTACATTTTTATTCATTATAAATGATGTAATTTACATTATAAAAGTGAAAGAAATGAGTTGAATGCTATTGAGTGACTGAAATTTCCAGAGTTTTCCCATATTACGAAAATGTTCTTATCCAGAGCAACTTACAAGGTTACTTGTATTACAGAGGTGGGCCAATGTAATGTTGGGAGTCTTGCCCAGGGACTCTTATTGGTGTAGTGCAGCGCAGTCACCCAGACTGGGAATCAAACCCCAGTCTCCCACATGGCATGGTAACTCACTGGCAGGTAGGGGTGTTATCTGTTGTGCCACACTAACCACCTACATCTATACTGCATACTACATACTAACTAGACAGCATTGCATAAGTTGAGTAGCCACTCTTATTGCGATTTCTAACCTCGTCATAATAAAATTAGGCCTACATTACGCTATGTAGAACAAATCCTGAGTTAAGAACATGGATTCTACATTCGTTTGCCAGGCCCGATTATGACCTTCACCGGACCATAGACACTGGACCACACACCTGTGGTCTGTCTTCCTTCATCTCACCCTCTTCAGGTTCACCTTTGGCTGGTACTGATGCTTCAGCACTTGATTGCTCACTCACTCTGACACCACAGGTAGCCCTGTTAGGTCTTTACATACTTGACAGTCATCAAGAAAACACACAAGAAGGGTTGATCGCTCTCATTTCCATGACTGTTAGATTGGATTGGAAGACAAAGTGCATCATATCATCTATTATAGATGGAGTAATATCATGATTTAAAGATGAGCATACACCATAAATAGAAATGCTAAAAATAGCAGAGATGATCTGTCTATGTGGGACGGTCACATAAAATACTTTTGTCTTGGATAGACATGAAGGGACAGAGATCACAGATCACAAAAGCAAGGCATGTTATTGTAGGCATCTATGGTATGATTGGCTTGGTTTTACACTGAGAGGAACGGCAGTGTAACTGACCTATTCATGCCCCTCATACAATGCATTCTGTTGGAGCAACTGTTGTGAGCTTGGACAGATTTCATATAATGCTGACAAACATGCTATTCAACCCAATGACTTCAGGTTGCAGTTCAAATTCACTATGCCATGTTAAGTGTGAGATGAATGCACTAATATCCACACAGGCAGGACGAAAGTTTTATCAAATCTTCTATTACCAAAGAAGAACCCCACCAGTTTGTACCTGTAGTTACTGAATAATACACCTTAGTGTATACTAAGCCTTTCTGTGTTAAGGGGTTAACCCCTTAACTTACTTTTAAGGCATTTAGCAGACGCTCTTATCCAAAGCGACTTACAAAAGTGCTTTGCTATTTACTCAAGAAAAACCTCAGCTAGTTTGATTAGACTAAAAATTCAAAGATACCTTTAAGCTTAGGCATTACTAAACACAAGTCAGTAAGGTGACCACTCTGCTATTCGCCCAAGTATTCTCGGAAGAGGAGGGTCTTCAGTCTGAGTTTGAAGACAGCGAGCGACTCGGCCGTTTGGACACCCAGGGCAAGTTCTTTCCACCACTTCGGTGCCAGGACAGAAAAAAGCCTGGATGCTTGTCTTCCGTGGATTTTGAGGGATGGCGGGTCGAGCCGAGCCGTACTTGAAGCTCGAAGGGCTCTTGGTGTGGATCGGCTTTTGACCATTGCCATCAAGTACGGAGGGGCTGGTCCGTTCTTGGCTGTGTAGGCCAGAGTCAGGGTTTTGAATCTGATGCGGGAAGCAGCTACAGGAAGCCAGTGAAGAGAACACAGCAGTGGAGAGACATGGCTAGATTTAGGAACGTTGAAGACGACCCGTGCTGCTGCATTCTGTTAACTCTTAAATAAGGTTCAGTGCTAGTTATTATGACGATGACCATTTCTGCAATGTGTAATTAGGTTGAATAGGAAATAAGTGCACAAAAAGAAAAGTAAAAATAAGAAGAAGAACAAAATATAAAGGTTTGTCTAAAGAGTATGGAGGCACTAGGGCTACCGAGTGACTCAACTCCGGAATCTTGGCCTTGTTCCTCTCATTGGGAAACAGTGTGTTTGATCCCTGGTGATGCCACAGCCATCTGTGGCTGGTAATCCAAGGGAGCATAATTGACCTTGGTCTCTGTGGGTGGGTTGGGGGCATTTGAAAGCTGACATGATAGAATTTCGAGTTGGTGTTTTTCTCCAAGTGTGTTCAGTTGCCCAATGAAGTTATATTAGAAGCAGTCAGATAAGAAGCAGCTGGCTGGCTTCACAGGACTCAGATTACTCCTGTGCTAGCCTTCAACCTCCCAGCATGGGTGGTAGCTAGTCCTAGCTAGTTGGAAATGATGAAATTGGGGAAAGACTTTCATAAAAGTTAGTACAAGCTTTCTGAAAATGTGTAAATCAAGTAAACCCCCATCTGTGTAATTTATGCAGAAATCTTCATCTTGTTTGAATCAATCAGAAATTTTGAATCTTGAGGTCACATGGTTTATTTATAAATAATAAAAACAAGTTATTTTAATCCGCTATCTGCTATGGAGCAGATATTTGATTTTTCTTGGTCACACGCTTTTCTCAGATTGGACGCAGTATATGATTTCTCCTGCAGTAACAGGGGCTAACAGTTTGTAGCAAGGAGGAGAGCATGCAGACAGCTCATTGGGGAATCTGTAGGCTTGTGTGGAGCCAGCAGTGATTTAATGGTATATGACAGATCCAGGCCATTCTCCTGCTATCATAAAAGAGCTCTGAGTGCTATTGATCCCGATCTTACTGCTGGAGCTCCTCCGCACTGCTTTCAGATTAACAGCAGCTCCAAGGCCTGCTGCACATGGGGAGCTGGGAGGATACACCAAGAGCAGCTATACGTGAAGCAAGAATGAATCTCTGAGGTTTGCGCTCCAGTTGGTTGCTGTCCTGAACAATGTGACACAGCACAAAATGTTAAGGTAGACTCTTTGACTTTACCAACAACTGCTGGGAAATCTACACTGCCATGTATTTTCTTTTACAAGCTGGAGGAAAGACTTGACTGCCAGTTCTAAACTGACCTCTCATATATGACTATATGAGGATATATGACACAGAGAGGCCAGCCAGTGGAATTTTACCGTAGGATGCCTGTAATAGTTATGACCAAATTACTTGAGATGGCTAAAAATAAAAAGTTCCACATGCAAGATCTTTGGATGTTCAAAAGATTTCCAAACATTTTGTGTAAATCTAACTTTGCTTTAATTCATAGAATATTTAATTGGTATTGTCATTAGCTTGGGACTTACAGACACCCGTCGTCAATTCCTGAACTTTTTATGCGGCATTTTTTAATTGTGCAGGGTCGAATACTTGATGTAGTACTGTGATTTGTGCCACATACAGGGAGCACAAGTTACTGAATATACATACAAGTATAACGCATGCCTCTATTGTTACAAAAATCTATAATAAAGTCATTTTCCATTCATTTTACAGAGCGATATTTACCATCAACAACTATTTCCTTATTATCTTAAGTAGACTACTGAATCTTCTTAAATAATATAAATGATCTCAGGCATCTTAAGGCTCCTTTATACAGCTTTACTCATGTCTGATTCATACGCTGTACCCGTTACTGGCCACATACTACCAGGCGACCTTTCTGTTGGCATGGATGCGAAGCAATACGTCCGCTAGAGGCCTGTTCAGAGTCATGTTTCTGAAAAAAAAAAAACATGGAGACAGTGGAGAATGTCGTTATAGTGTACATACTGCATAAAATCTGGCTAAAAGCAGTATTTAAAAAAACATTCTGCCATGTTTTTTTTCTTAATCATGTCCATATGGCAGTGCTCGTGCCTCCTTGAACTATTTGTGACACTGCCCCCACGATTTCCACTGGTACTGCTACTGCATTCTCTCTGTATTTGTAAGCTTTCACATAACATGCATAACTATGGAGGAAACATTCTGTCTATATCTGTATGCATATTTAAAGTTGCACATGAATTAGTCTTAAAACAGTTTATATTGTCGAATATTATTTATTCATATGTAATTCTCTTTATAATAATTATTACTTATTACAACAATAATCAATAATCCACTAGAATCTACACGATTCCATATACCTCGTCCCAACAAGAAGCAATGCAAGCATGCCTTAACAACAAAACTGAAATGCTCTCATTATAATCAAGGTGTCTACAATGCTTTGCAATACCTGCTTGCTGTTTAGACAGTCATTTGACCAAGGTTGAGAGGAGTTTGAAAGCTCAACATTCGGAATGCTAGCTGGCACATTGGTAGTCAGTCAGTCATATAAATAGAGCGAGTTTGGTATGTGTAGAAGTGAGCTGTGGCAAGGCATAACTGACAGAAATCTCCCTAATGGTGACTGGTATGAGGAAAAAGCTTGACATTAGCATCTTTCAACACAGTCCTGTCCAACCCAAATCTACAGGGAAATGCAAAAAAAAAGGAAGAGCAACCCAACTGTAAGGTGTTGAGGGACCTATCCAAACAGACAAGGTTAATCATGTAGAATCACCATAAATTTGGATAAATCTGCTCAGATATTATCTGGCATTACTAAGAACAGTGGCTGACAGTGAAAATGAAACTCGTATGTGTGTAATTATACAGTTCCTCCAACAATAAGGTGATTTAGAAGATTGCAGTGTTTCTCAGGCAGAGCTGTTTATCTTGAGAAGTGAGAAATGGATATGTAAAAAATGAAAGCGAGCTTCTTATGAAGACACAATCTCTCCCTCTCTCTCTCCCTCCCTTCCTCTCATCCTCTCATCCTGTCCCTCTCCCTCCAGGGCCACTGTCAATTACTCAGACATTTAATCGCACTGCTGCACAGTTGATGTGTCCTTACATTACACCCAACACTGGCTGGCAATGTCAGCTATAAATACCACACCACAGGGTGCTCTGGGCCTGAAAACAAAAGCCCGGCCCAGGCCCGGCCGCCTCTGCATATTCATGGCCGCGCATTTACAATGGAAATTCAGATTATCGACATAATGCGCCACTGTTACCACCGTCATTATTTCCACTGCGCGAGTTCGGATATTAGTGAACCACCTTCATATTTACGGAGCATGCCGTTTTGGGCTTCAGAAAGAGATAAACAATGCGGCTCTGTTCGCGTCATTCCTCTGGAGGCTCTTGCTTCTGTACGAGTGAGTTCCATCTCCCTTTCAGGCTGCATAGCTTTGCTCTGTTTGGTCTGATATATTCGCCATCTTATTGGATAGATTAAGCAGTAGGAGAGGGGAGTGTGTCCCAGTGGGGGAAGTGCTAGAGTTCTTTTTTCTTTTTTTTTCCCTTCACTTTTGGCAGGCAGCAGTGCGGAATGATGGCACAGGACTGATCGCTCCTCTTTTCTCTTCATATGCAAGAGTGGGAGCATATTTATGAGAGCTTAAAAAAGCCTAAAGCATGCAGAAGAACAGCAAGTGAATGATCAATAGACCAACTCAGGATATCAATAATAATAATAATGGATTGTAGCCCATTGTTTTTCTTTTCAGTAATAAAGAATTGCGTCACATAAAGGAGTAACACTTGTGAGTAAAGGGGTATTCCAGCCTAAAACAGTACACATTTACTATGTTATGTCATTCTATGCAGTTGTTATATACATTCATGTTTCCATTTTTCAGTGTTCTTTCATTACTATACTCAAAATGCATCACACAGACATAGCCAATGGCGTACAGGCTAATAATATAGGCGGTATTGTTAGCTACATTAGCTATCTGGCGTCTTTCTCTCTCTTTGGCCAGCTAGCAGCTAGTATCCAAAGTGCTAGTACCGCCCACCTTCAAGATACATCATCAGAAGGTGGTTTTCCTAGGAAAGAATCTTGCCACTGCTGTAAGAAGTGAGTATGCAGGTTAGCAACAGGTGCATATTTAGCATTGTTAAAAATATATATGTTAGAAAACTGTTAAAGCAACATTTTGTAACATTTTTGCCATAATAAATCATTTTGATGCTCCACCCACTTGTAATAGAGAGAGTAGCATTTCTGTCATGGCTAATCCTGGGTCAGCACGCTGCTGACTGCTCTATGTAAAAGGGGACAGTACATGCACTGTGTAACGCTGCCTAACCCAAATGGGTCATATTTGTGAAAAATCCAATAATCAACTGTCAGTCCACATGCTTCTTTAAATTCAGATGCTGGTCATGTATCACTCAGCTTGTCCAGAAAAGCATGTAAATGTGTGTAAAGCCTGTCTCTCTTAAAGCACGAATTCCACTTCCTGACTGTTGGGGGAGCCCAGGAGCAAGAAATACCAATTCTCTCAATTCTTCAAGTGGAATTGACGACTGTATGATTTCTGTATTTTTTTTATGGGCCAAGTTCAAGATGTTTGTATTGTTTCTGAATTAGTCTCAAGAAAAGCGCATTGTTTGAAGTAGCATATGGTCACAATGATTTATAACAACTCTCGTCCTCTCTTGCTCTTTCCTAAATTAGTGTCTGCAATGCCTTTCTTTTCCCCCTCCATATTCTCCACAGTAAGCAATGCGGCAGGACACTGGAGACCGCAGCGATTTGCTGATGCTGGCGTATGGACGGCCAGCTGTGCCTCTCTCCAAATCTGCCAAATCAAAACAGCTCCGAGTACTTTTTAATACCAATGTGTATATATCAGGCATTAGATCTACTTCTTCGCTGCAGCATTTTTTTTATATTTGAACATGTTATTAAGAGCTTTGTTGATTCTGGGAATCCAGCCAGATTACATTTGGCTTCCTGACCGCAGCACATTCAGGCCTAAAACTCTCTCTGCGAAACCAGCGAGAAATTACAAAAGCCGTCTCCCGGTGCTATGCCTGTATTATATATTTGTGTAAGGGAGGGAGTGGGGAAATGGGATGAATTGGACAAAGTGGCATAAGTGACCTCCGCTGCGGTATTGTGCGTAATAGGTCCTAATTTGAATACACAGTAAGTAAGTCGTCTGAACATTCTTGCATAATGCCCCCCTCCACACACACACACTCACACAAACTTTAGAAGACAATGCAGGCTGCATGTGTTTTCTTTTTGTGGGATGAGCTCTGATTTGTGACCACTGTGTGGTTCTGGAAAACACCAAAGGAAGAGGCTGACCACACTGTGTACTATAGCGTCCACACCCAGCCATTCATCTCCTGCAGAGAAAACACTGAGGCGTTCAAAGCTTCCGCCTGATTAATACACTATGTACTCTCCATCATATTTCCCATACTATACCCAAACGCATTAGCACGATTGTTCTCAACTGCACCTGAATTAACAGCAAGACTACAACCATTTACTGACTAAATTAAACTGAATACCTATAGCTAATGTTTCTGTTCATAGCTAATCTATCTGACTACTCTCAGAAGTCACAATTTCTGCTTTTGTATGGACAACTTGAGCTGGACCATGGACATCTGAAACTTGTAACATACAGATAATTATTTTTTGCACTGTCTGTGGTCCTATATGATGATAAGGGGCCTTTCAACCATTTTTTATGAGATACAGAATAACCTCCATATAGAATCATATTCTTCAACAGTTTATGTCTAGAGACACATATTCAAGCATATTCATTTAATCCAAAGTGTAATCAAAATGATATATTTTAGAAAAGAAACTTGCTATAATCTCTCATAACCTCTGATAAATTGCCCAGTCCATACAATTCTGACCTTGCCTTTCTCACTGCCATATCTTTCACTCCCTTTTGGTCACAGTGATGTCTTTGTAGAGCCCTACATCCACCGTGTCCTGCTTTCATAGTCAGCTTTTCTCCATTCATTAACACTAATGAGGACTGACACAGGGATTAAAACTCCAGGCCTAGAGCTTAGGTGCAGCACCAGTCCTTGACCCTAGACCAACAGAGTCTCTTAATCCAGTATCCCAGGGAAACACTTTAGATGTACATTACCACAAAACCAAGGCTACACCTCCCTGACAGAGAAATATGGATTTGAAAGGGTTACAGTTGATTAGGTTGAAGTTATGAAATTCCTCAAAACCGAAAGTTGGCCTGGCATGCCATTTTCACTCAGTATCAAATAAAACTGAAACACATATGGATAAAAGCAAAATGTGGACCATCTGGGGTCCATGAAGACCAGTTTGAGAATGATTAGGTCTAAAATACTTCTAATGTCCTAAATCTACATGACATTTTTTTTTTGACGTGCTAGGCTAACTTTATTTAGTTCATGTGACAATTTCTTATTCATTTGAATTCTTAAGAAAGCCTCATTTTTTAGATTATAGGCCCACATCCTGAAGTATTGAGCAAAAATGACATATTGGGCCTATTTTATTCAGTCCATGTGACAATACTTATTCACCTGAATTCCATGGCCTGTGTGTGGCTTAATCTGTATTTGTACGGCCTTGGCTGAACAAGTGAGATCCTCAGAAGCTTAAGCAAAAGATCGCCCTAATCCTATCAACAACATTCATCAGTCGTAACAAAAGGCTCCTTCTCTTTTGTCCTTGGCAATCAGGATGCATTCGCTAACAATGTGTTTATGTCCCCTGTCTTGGCACTTGCAGTGGTCCTGCTTTGGGGTGTGTGGGCTCCTAGAGCCGTTTGGCAACAGAGAAGGACGAGCTTAAGGGTTGGGGGGGGATCACGAGCTTAGGACTTCCCCTGCTTAAGGAGGTTACCAGGTTCAGTTCATGCTCGGCCTCATGTGTCTAAACTCCTGCTACTGGAAATGTGTGAAACACCCTCATGCACCGCTCCCACTGACATACATGACTGGTTATGCCGAGTGCTTTTATGAGCACTCGGGTGACGATACGTATGGCTTTGCGTGATAGCTCATAGATTTTCCCCAACGCTCTGGCAATCACTGCGAGGAAATGAAAGCCTACGTGAACGGACACTGGGCCACAGTGCAAGAGCTTAAATAGGTTAAAGCTCAGAGCCTGTGAACAAGCGAGAGAGGAGGGTTGGGGGATGGTAGTGCGGGGCTATTTTGAGCTCTTTACACAGACAAACAACTCACCAGCAGCTTCTAACCCTCCGTATTTCCTGCACAACGCACTGGAATAACCTCAAAGCCCCTTGATGCTAAGAAGCCAATTCACATTCACAAAACGGGGTTTTTAGAGCCCTTTATGCTTGTTGAGACATCGCTGATGTACAGTGTGCACCTGGGCCTCCCCTAGTTTTTACAGCCCCAGACAAAAAGTCTAATTTGCACTATTTTCCACTTGCGATCAGGTGTGTTTGGTGTCTTTAGTTTGCACTGGTATCACAAGCTAATTCTTGCTAACAAGCATGTAATTTGTCATTTAGCATCATGCTAATTGCATGTTTAAATCATACCCTTGCCTGAAATTGTCTGTTTCACATTCAGAATTCTGGAGTGACCCTTGGACAAAACTGGTAAAAGCTTGGACTTGCTTTTACCTGGACACAAGTGTTCAAATTTGCCCACAAATTGGAGTTATGAAATAACAGAATTTAGGAAGAAAGGACATGCCTGAAGCCCCTGCTTCCCTTAAAGTAACATCCTAGAAGTCCCATCTTCACAAGCCACCACCACCATCACCACCTCCATAACTCTGCCATATCTCTCATTTTAAGCTCCACTTCTCAGAGGGAATTCTGGCCTACCAGCTAAAAGCAGAGCCACAAATTTGCTTACCTCTCTTACACTCTTCTCACTTATTATCATATGCTGTGGGCATGGTCTGAACTTGCAAAAGTCTCAACGTTAAACAAAACGGGATGTCTGAGACAGCTCCTCCATTTCTCAATCATGTATGAAATTCCCAGCTCACAAATGCTTTTGTTCAATTGCTGCATTTCTCAAATCATGTCCAAAAACATGATTGTCCAGTGAAACTTTTACCTTTACAGCTTCAAAATTATTGTGATGCTCCACTGACTTTTAACAGAGAGAATAGCATCTCTATCATGGCTACTCCGCCACTTGGCACACTGCTAACTGCACCATGTGACTTTGGTGAAGCGGAAAGCATTCACAAGAACTGTGTAATGCTGTGTAACCTGAGTCATATTCATGTATAATCCGGTAATATTACTATAGTTGGACAGTCCACATGCTTCTTTCACATTCAGTCATGGCTCTGTATCTCTCAAAAGTCCAGAAATGCGTAAAAGTGTGACCTTTTTTCAGGGTTGACTCAAAGCCCAGGAACAAGAAATGCCAATTCTGTCAAACGACTGCTTTAAATCTTAGCTATAGACAGTTTGGCAGCTGTGATGTAGACATCAGGTATAATGAAAATAGTTCATAATAGTTCAACTCGCATGTGCATTAGTGTGCATAGGCTTGATATACATAATCCTACATAAGGTAGAAAGTCATGACATAGATCCAGTGACAGCTAACAAGTTTGAGAGCGTCAGTTTACTAGAGTTTTTTTTGGACACTACCCCCCCCCCCACCCTCCCAATTTAGATTCAGCCAATTATCCAACCCACTCAATTGTACTCTCCCCATCACATGTAGTGCCTCGATAAGGACTGTAGAGGACGATGAGCACTGACACATCCAGCAACCAGCCACAGCCTCTTTTTAAACTGCCACCAGGCACCCAATGCTCTCAGACGAAAGAGCCAAAGCTGTACCCTGCTCTGATCCAGTGGTTAGCAGACGCACAAGCCCACCAGCGTCCAGCCTTACACTGCAGTGGTGTGAGGAGATGGAGAGAGAGCCATCTACCTGTCCGGAGAGAGCAAGACCAGTTGTGCTCTCTCAGGCTCTGGCTGCTGATGGCAAGCAGCATTTGAATCATATGCAGCATTTGAGTCATAGCTGCAGCATCTTAGTCCACTGGACCACTCAGAGCCCCATGGAGTGGACAGCATTTCTTAGCATTACTACACTTTTACAGAATGCATATTTTAACTGGTAACCACCTTACATAGCAAATTTTAACAGAAACCGTTTGATTGGTTGAGTGTTATTTGACGCCACAGCATTACATTTCTTTTTTTGTTTTTTAGGAATTCTTGCATTTTTATGCATCGGTTTAGAAATCCAAGTACAATTACATTCCATATATCCTTATTAAGAAAAGTGATGTAGAAGATATACATTTACTTTGAATTTTGCACAACCACAGTGACATGATGAAGAGTAAGTGACATCATATCATAAGTCTTCAGAGGCGCTGAGGTCACCATCAGTATGAGTGGTTAGTAAAAATGCATGAGAAACGGGAAGTGTGGCGTGAAGTCGTGAGATTAGACCTAACGGCGTGAGTCATGCGGCTAATGTGTGACAGTTTGCAGCCTTACTAACAGGTGAATGTCAGGGTCAACTTTACTAGAGTTGCGACTCTGGCTTGCGTTCACATTTAACCCTTTCCACCCTAAATACCTGGATAAAGTTTCAACCGTACATTTTGATTGATTTATTTTTTTTGGCCAAACTATCACTTTAATGTTATGGCACCCATGTGCCATGGTTGGTTATGAATGGGCAGGAGCCTAAAAAAAGCATCAGTGGCAGGACTGATTGTTGCAGCACAGGCTTTTACTCCAGGCTAGCGTGCTTAGCTGATCACAGTTTTAAAATAAGAGCTGTGATGAGAGAGGGTTTTAGAACTCTTAATTAATTCTGTGGTGGCCTTGGCCATGGGGGGTGTCTCTGTGCCTCTGTAGTGGCAGGACCGACTGTGGAGGAGAGTAACACAGCACTCCCAAAGTGACAGCCCTGCTAGCTACACCAGAGCAGCTCAGGTAAACCTGTGTGACACTGTTATGGTCAGGCTCCCCTGCGAGCGACTGCCTCAGATTGCTGCTGTTTTCCTTTATTTATTTCTCTCTCACCCACTCCTGTTTTTTTGTTGTTGTTTTTTTTTTGTTCCAGCCACAGTGCCAGCGTGTGTCATAAAAATGCAGTGCCTTGGAGAACATTATCAGTAATTATAGTTTAAATGAGACAGGGAGAGAAACAGCACTCTCACTGGAACGCACTGTTCTGGGGCAGTTAGCGCAACAGAACAGACAATAAGAGCAACAACATGGCAGAAAATCACAGCTTTTGTGGCCCGCTTTACAATAAAAAGCCCCCCAAACTAGGGCCAGGCGCACAAATGTGTAGCATGATTAAGGGTTAGCATGTGTTACTCTCTATCTCATTAGCGTCACATCAAAACCAAGCCTCCGTTTTAGCTTGTACTCTTATTAAATGCAATAGATTTGGACTCCACATAAGATGTAAAGAGCATATTACTTAAACTGGATAGCAGATCAAGTGTACTGTTTCTTATGCTTACCCACAGTGTTGAAAACCAAGCATCATCAAAGGAACAGGCTGTGCATTTTTAATTAGCATCATATTTCAAAATCAATATATGATTTAGGTATCACTTTTATCATTTAACTTATTTTGTATATAATGGATTTAGATGCTATACATTGCATCCATTTGGATGTTTCCCCTTGGGCAATAAAATTTAGCTGTTTTTTTATTATTGTTTTTTTTTTCACTTTCACTTACTTTACAAATAAAGCCAATGAAATAAAAATATATACAATGTAAAATAAGTGACTGCATTAATATTCACCCCCTATAAAGTGACTGACGCAATTGATGCTTGTAGTCTCACAATTAGTGAAATGGTGATCAACCGCAGATCGCCTGCAGAGAATGTGTCTCAAGTGACTATAGTATAAAGACACCTGTCTGGAAGGTCCAGTCACTGGATAATCAGTATTCCCGGTTACAAATGCACCACGAGGACGAAAGAACACTCCACGCAGCCCTGAGAAAAGCTTATTAAAGAGTATAAGTCATGTCAGGGTGGATATAAAAAAGTCACTGAACATCCCCTGGATTCAGTTACATCCATTATTTAGAAATGGAAGGAATATGGCACGTGTAGCAGACCGTCCACACACACTGAGTGACCGTGCATAAAGGAGACTAGAGAGGGAGGCCACCAAGACTAATTTGGATGTTTACACTTTACTGGTACAATAAAATATATGTATCTATATGTATACAATGTATATGTATACTTTTATGTATAACTATATGTATACTGGTAAAAATGTAGTCAAAAACTTTCACAGGCTTCGCATGGGTTGGCTCATACTTGGTCTCCAACTTGATACCATATGTAAGAACTGAACAGCATTTATCAAACTGACACACATAATGTATGTGTTTCTAAACTGTGTTTGACTCAGGTTTGCTTTAGCAGGATGTGTGTTGAATGACCATATACAGTTAAATGTAAAGGTTTGGGCACCCCTGTTTATCAATACATTATGGGTGTGTGTTTTTTTTTTTATTGAGTTATAGTAACCATTGTCCTTTGTAGCTAATTAAACATAATAACCATCATTTTAATCAAATCTGGCCTGTGCAAACACTTGGACATCTCATAGAATCAGGATTTAGTAACACCCAACAACCACAGCTTGCATTGCTTTTTGTAGCAGCTAAAAGTCTCATGTCAGCCAGTTTTTATAGTTGGATAGTTTTCGGATTTTTGCCACTCTTCTTTGCAGAAGGCCTCTAGTCGTCTTGCTTGCACAGCTTGTTTTAGGTCTGTCCACACATTTGCTGATGAGATGTTTAGGTCAGGGGACTGTGAGGGCCATTCCGAATACTTCAGTGCCTCTTCAGGTAGGCCATGCTGAATGTTCTGAAGTTATGCTTCAGATCAGTATATTCATGTAGAAGCCAACGTCTTTTCTGAACGCTGCACCAACACTCTTGACTCCTTCCTGAAACCTTCATGAAGGTTCTCTGTAGTCACAAGAGCAGTTCACTTCAAGACTTATCTTGATCTTCCAGATCTCATCTTGACCTCCGCAGTTCCACTGGACTGCCATTTCTTAAAAACACTATGCACTGTAGAAACAGCAGGATGAAAATGCTGGGCTATCGTCTTGTCCAGTTTATCTAACCTATCTAATCTAATCTTGTGGGCATCGGTTACTCTAGGTTTTTTTTTTTTTTATATATCTTTAGACGGTTGCATAGGGAATCCAGTGACTGCTGTGTTAGCACACGGTTTGAAGACTCAAAGAATTGATAAAGCTTGGTAATTTGATTCAGCTGACAGTTCCTAATTACAGTTGGAAGTAGCGTAAATGTGCATTAGGATTATTATGTGGTGTTTAATTATCTGCAGTGGCCGTGTTTATTACTCCTCTATGATAAAAACAAAAAGGTACACATATTAATTTGGCTCTGCATCTCTAGTAGTGCAGTTTTGCCTGAATAGAATGTAACCACGTATACGTTCATATGCACGTGCATATGTCATCCGTAGTGCACATGGCGACTTGAGTTTTCCTCTGAACGAACTGTGGGTGGGATGCCTGGCAACATGCATGTTTAAATGTACATGTATAAAATTGGAGTGCTACAGTTAAGCCTGATGCGCTTAAATGAGCTGATCCTGGCAGACAGTGTGGTGGTTGTGTGGGTGCATTGCCTCCTTCGCACAACTGCCCGTCCAAGGCAGAATTACTGTAGGAGTGTGTGGGCTGATTATCTCCTGCTATCAAGATGCCAGCTGAGTGAGAGAGAGAAAGAGGAATAAGAGAGAGAGAAGGAGAGAGAGAGAAAGAGAGAGGGAGAAATAGAGAAAGAGAGAGCGTGAGATACAGAGAGGGAGGGGGGGGCGGGTGTTGGGGGTGTGAATCCCAGTTGTGCATTATAGTGATACACAAATGGTCTCGTAAGAGGTTACTAGGCGACCGTGGTGCAAAACAAACCATAACAGGATTCAGCGATGGTGCAGTGAGCATAATCCATCATAGGGATCTTTACCCACGGCCCGTGATGTTCGTGATCGGAAACTCTATGTGTCATTAAAGTTAAATACTCCAAGGTCTTTTATTCAGATGAGCTTAGCACCAGGGGACAAAGAGTCAGCGCTGCATCTCATTTCAGTATCCTGGTAGGCAATGAATTAATCATTCATCTGGGGCTCGCGCAACCTGTAATGCAGAGAGCAACACAAAAACACTGCCTTTAGAATACAACCAGCAAGTAATACAGCACTGATTAGCTCTGAGCTGAACATACTGTATGGGTAGGAACTGTATGGCTCATGGGCACGGAGGAAGCTGCTTTACTGTATTCTGTCAGGGTGTCAAACACTAGCGATTTGTTGTAATGCACAAAAAGCACAGTGAGAAATACCCTAATCCCTTAAAGCTAACACTATTTAGCATTTTTACCTTACAAAATGATTGTGATGTATAATTATTGTAATATAATCAGGGGAATAGTGTTGATTTTGCTGTCTCTCAGCACTCGGCACACTGCTAACCGCACTATGTAGTCCGGTATACCCCTATGAAGTCCGGTATTAGTCTTTCACTTTGGATTCTGCCTCTGTGTCTCTCAGTTTGACCAGAATAACCTTTAGTGATGACTCAGAGCTCAAAGTATACTTCTCGATTGTAGGGGGAGTCCAGGGCTAAGAAATGTCGATTTTCCATAGCTACTATAGCTCTTTCAGTAGCTACCCGTCCTTTCTAGATATTAAGAAATGAGGAAATAGCTGAGTTGAGGTCTGGAAGACCTCACCCAAACTTCCCAAAAGAACTGCTTGTGGGATTGCAAGAAAGACAAATCAAATGCCCAAAAACCAAAGACCTTCAGGAGGATTTTGCAGATGCTGGAGTGCTGGTGCACTATTCTACTGTGCAGTGTACCTAGGTCATATATATGGCCTTCATGATCATATCAGAAAAAAGCCCTTCCTGTGTCCTTACCAAACAATTTAGCATCCAAAGCTTGATGCATTTTGGAAACAAGTCATCTAGGGCCTGTGGGCGGCGGCTCAGAATCGCCCCAGGGGAGGACGCGATACCGAGGGGCTGACAAGCTTGTAGAAGCACACTGAGAAAAGTTCACATAAGACAAATATTAACGAGGCAAACTGCTGTAACTGTTTGTGTTCTCATGAAACTGACCACTCAGGAGTCTAGACCTCAACATCATTGAATGTGTTCTATGGCGATTACTTGGACGGTGGAATTCAGAAAAACTAAACTTTAGAGGTTTGTAAAAAGTACCCCTGCAGTTTTCTCTGACTGAAAATTGTCTGTGTAATTGTCTGTTAAATATAAGCTTTTCTCAATGCTGAAAAATGAATCGCTTATATTGAATGGACTATTTGACAGCATTATGGCGCATTTACAGCAGAACACAGTTGTAGACTTAGCATTGATGGGCAAATTTAGTTTGTTTGTGATACACTGTGACTGCATAGTACCGTGACTGTGCTGTGTAAATAATCTCTGGGTAAATAACAAAAAAAAATAATACATTGAGAGTTACTGCTGAAAGTTCATTGTCCCATCATGGTTATAAAACCATGTTTCCATCAGAGGCAATAAAAGATTCACACTGTCTGAGCTCAGCTCTGCCTCTCGCTGCTATAAAAGTCCATGAAGCTGTCTTGCATGAGTGGTGTGATCTCTCCCCATTCCCTCGAACACAGACAAGCCCAGCAATGATTCAGGAGAAGTAGGTCACTCGCTGCAGCCAGAAATTATGCAATGCTGGAAAAATGCGCCTCGGCTTACACTAGAGAGAGCGCAGAGAGAAAATGTCCGGCACCTCACAGATTCTTAAGAAGCAGTGTGGCTGGGAGTGGGGTTGGGGGTAGTGTTAGTGGTGGTGTTGGTGGTGTGTGTTGGGGGTTGGGAGGCCAACAATGAACGCTGCCAAGCTAATGCACATTAAAGACAACCTGAAGTATTTGCTGAAGCAGAACATGCAATTTGTCCGACCGTATGCCACGTAAGAGTGATGCCCACAGACTCCGCCATGACCTTGGATTGGTTGGGAACACAAACACGGAAGAAAAAGAAAAGCCTTGATATGAATTAGCCTTTGCTTCATACTTGAGTCTCTGGGAGAAAAAAAATTTGCAGCAGCTCAAAGGCAGCCGGAGTGAATCTTCGCTGCGCCATTCCCATGGCAACCAGTCCCACAGCTTCTGGGAAATGCCAGCGTGGAAGTGCATTATTTAATTAAAAGCAGACTCCTCTCTCTCAGTCTTTTTCACCCTCTCTCTCTCTCTCTCTCTCTCTCTCTGTCCCAGACACACCTATCCTAGACTTGGGCCAGTAATTGAGAATGACATGCATTTACATAAGACCCGCATCGGCTTATTTACACAAGGTGAAAGGGGAATAGGAAAGCAAATGGGCCCTTAATAATGCTAACTGAATCCAACAAGATACAAAAGATTAATCTTAAATTGACATAATGAATCCAGTTTAAATACAATCGGAAAACAGGCCAAATGTTGAGGCATGTTCTTTTATGACGGCCTGAAAACAAACAGACAACACCTTTAGAGTCAATGCAGATGACGGATAGATGACGTAATCACTCCCACGCTTAACCTGGCATTGCCCCGTAGTTCCGACATGGAAAAAAGACTCTCTTGACTTTGATATTTGTTATTGTAACTAAAATGTTTCTGATCCAATTCTGATCCATTACTCATGAAATGCTCACACAACTAAACACATGACTAGTGTTTTCAAGCGTTTTGTAGCGTTTAATATGATGACAACAATACATTCATAATTGACACTGTCCCAAAGCTGCATTAGGGACAATTCACATCCATACCACTAATGAGCAAGTGAAGACCAACAGTAACAGGAAAGTTTCCCTAAGAGCATCAAAGGTGTCAAAAGTATTCACATTCATTACTCAGGTAGAAGTGACTTAAATAGCAACTTAAGCTTTTTACTAGTAAAAGCTACTTTGTACTAGTAAAAGTGTAAAAGCACTGGTTTTAAAACTACTTGAAATAGAAAAGTAAAAGTAATGTAAGGGAAACAAATGCCAAAAACATAGGCTGCGAAACAGGGGCCTATAGTGCACTACCCTACCTCCTCAAAAAACATTATATATATGTGTGTGTGTATATATATATATTAATGTTGAAACATTCTGGGATGTACTAAGCCACCTGTTTCAACTGCATATCTGCCCATTGAAAATAAATGCATTTTAGTAATATCAAATATATTAAAGGAGCATCTTTGTGTACTACTGAGCATTAACGTTTTTCATGGAGCAGAAAATATTGGTTTAAGGAATGGTGCAAAAAGTCAAACTTCAGAGGTGTGTTTTCAATAAGCCTTATTGGAATGGACATCTTTATACTAGGCTACACAAAAGTAAAAGTAATGTAAGAAAAACAAATGCCAAGAGCTGGGGCCTATAGTGCACTACCCTACCTCCTCAAAAACATTTTTTAAAATGACATAATGACTATATATAATATGTTATATATGTTATTAATATTCTATTAAAATTTTAATGTTGAAACATTCTGGGATGCACTAGGTCACCTGTTTCAACTGTATATCTGCCCATTGAAAATGAATGCATTCAAGTAATATCAAATATATTAAAGGATCATCTATTTGCACTACTGAGCATTAATGTGTTTCATGGAGCGGAAAATATGGCAATGGTACAAAAAATTAAATTTCAGAGGCGTGTTATCAATAAGCTGTATTGGGATGGACATCTTTATACTAGGCTACAAATGTCTGCTAAGTGCCTATTTGTACTTTGTTACTTGACACCTCTGAAAAGCATGAAGAAGAACTAAAACTCATTTGAGTTATGACTGACTTGATTTTTAAAGGATAATTTTACATGACATGATGTAGTGCTAAATGTTGATTGAAGATGTCACACTCTTGTCCCCTAAGCCCCGAGACAAGAGTCTTGCTCATTGCGTGTTGAGAATACATTAGCCCTCAGCCCTCAACTCTCATCCTTGATAGCCCTAAGTCAACTATACATGGCTTTAGCTTACAATGAGTGGAGAGGCTAGTGGCCCATTTAAAAAGGCCAGCGGGCACTGACCTATTTTGCCCAATGATCACCAGGGAACAGTTCTGAAAGGCATGGTGATCACCGCTCATTCAAAAAAGCACTGTTTTCAGCACCAGTTTGCAATATTCAGGTTTTTTTTCTTGTGCATTTTCAAAGGTTGCACAAAATATGTGTATGGAAGAGCTTTACTAGTCACAGCTTGTAAATTGGGCAAAGAAACCTGGTTTCAGAAGCTGCAGTAATGTTCATCCACTACAGTGGCTGAATCCAGACTACAGGATTTCATCATGCAGAGGGCAGATATATGTGCTAGGGGTATAACATTACACAAAAGTCATGGTTCAGCTCACACCATGATTCAGATTCAAAAAGAACCCAAAAATTATGTTCTAATGTACTGTCATTACAGTTGGTCCCACCTGAGTGTTGTACTGTCCCCCTGAGGTAGCTGGTACAGCCTGCCAACCCTACAACTGCTCAACAACACTGGCACACCGTCCTCGTCTGATCCACCATGATTTCATGATCTATAATAGGTAATAATGGAAAAAAAAAAAATATGTAAATATGTAAATATGTAAAATATGATTCTGGCAAACAACAGTAAGTGATAATGGGGGTGGGGGTGGGGAAGAGCAAGCCTGAGGTATCCGGGTGGAACTGGCGCTTGTGAAAAGTGGTTCCATGGAATGTTTCTCATCTTCTGGCCACTTCGCCCTCAGCCTACAGCGCACCATGCGTATCCTGGTACCATTGGGTATGAATGCACGTCCCGTTACCTTTACCTTTACAAGCAACATAAGGCTCAGTGTAATGATACAGCTCCGGAAGACATTAAGAGACCACCCTACATGGTCAGTTTCTCTGGTTTTACTATTTAAAGGTAATGTGTTTAGGGAAATTAACATTTGCATTGTATTTTGCAAACCATTTCCTCTAAATTCCAAATAAAAATATTGATATTTAGGGCATTTATTTGCTGTTCAACTGTTCAAATAATGCAAAGAAATTATTATAATAATTATAATGTAAAAAGTTTTTATTCAAATTTAAACAACACAGTGCTAATATTGGAACTTTGAGAGCATTAAAAAATCACAATGGTGAAATAACCTTGACTGCCAATCACAGCTTTCATGTCTTTGCAGGCTCTCCACTAGTCTTTCACATTGCTGTTGGGTGACTTTATGCCATTCATAGTCTGCAAATTCAGGTAACTCAGCTTTATTTAATGAAATTTCTGGAATATAATGGTTGCCATACACATAGAGGTGTAAATGTAAGAATAAATCATTTTAATTTGGTCAGCCTACAGTCTAGCTGGGTAGGCACTGCTCACCTCTGTCTCACCATGTACTCGTATGTGCACATTAAAGCAGCATTATGTGAAAATTGGTAGTTCTTGCTCCTGGGCTCCCCCTACAGTCCAATTTAAGCTTTACACATGCTTCACACATCCATTTCTGGACAGGCTGAGAGATGCTGAACTATTATAAAATGGGGATACTAGCATGTAGACTGCATTTTACACAAAAATGACTCTGGTTATCATTTAATTTTTTTTGTTATACATTAAAATCAACTCGTATTTGATATTCCTGAGTAATTATTATTATTATTGGTTGTTTCTACTGGCCATTAGACTGCCAGTCATTGTTTAGCAGTGTGACCTAGCTCCCTGCTGATGCTCTCCTAATGTTATACACAGCCTTAATGTGGCCTGATGTGTTGCCCAGCAGAATGGCATAACTGATAGTGAGCCTAAATTCATCTTACTGTCATGCCGCCTACAACTGCAGAGTGTTCATTTCTGCAGAACAGTAGATACACACACTCGCACAAACTCACACACACCCACCCACACACACACACATACACATTGACGCTGGCATGCTCTGCCCCAATAGGTTTGCTTTGATAACAACACAGGCTTGACTTAGTTGCCATGCCAACAGGACAGAACAAAGGCAGGAGCCTTAATGCTGTCAGTGGTGCGAGACACAACATCCACAGCTGCAGGCTCTCGCCCTCATGTATGCTCAAATAATACGGATTACAGGCGTAATACTATTCACCCTGTTTCATAAAACACTGCACTTTAGAAGGTGGTTGGCTTTTTTTAAATCACATGAATGGACATAAACATAAAAATCTGTATACCTGAAACGAGTAGGGCCAATTATGTAAGCATATCCAGCAGCATTATCCTAATTTCAGCAAACTGATGTTTCCGGCCAGAGCATAAATCCCACCATACAGGAAATACAGTATATGAGGGGTGTACATGCTGTTATTGTAGAACTGCGGTAAATGTGAGAGGATTCATCACAATATTATGTTATATTATTACATTAATAATTGTAATCCAAGTAAGGAGTGTTGTTTGTCACGTTGTTACCTTGGCAACAAACAGCATGCATGGGTAATATCAGCAAGAGCATGCAGTTCAAAGATTTTGCAATTTTCATAAGTACATTTGTGTTTAAACTATGTAACAGGATGGGAGTCTGATTTAGTGCCTTAAGGCAATCCTGACGTGCCATCTCAATGATGTATGAAACAGAGAAGTTCAGAGCTGTGGGCATTAGCTCATAATTGAAGCTACATTTTGAATGAAGATCTTCAGTAGCAGTGAGCACCCCCAATTCAGCTCGATCTTTCCACTTTAAACTCCTTGCACAAATGAAATGAACTCCTTAATTTGATTATGAAAGGCAATTTTGTTTTCCCCTGAAAAGTGTTTTTGTGGCCTTCAGTAATTAAATATATATGAAATCTAAAATGCATCTTTAATCTTGCCCACTTTAACTCTTTAATGCCAAAAATACAAACAGAACAACCAACAATAAAGGCAGCATTGTGCGTCTTTAAGTTAATGATAGCAAAACAGTAGATTCATAAAATGTGCTGCCAAATTTCACAACAAGCTATGGGTAAAGAACATTGCACTAAAAAGGTGTTTTACTATTTGCAGGATATCTGTCTCCTACCTTTGCAAGTGCTGTTAGGGATTCTTAAAGCAACATTACAAAATAATTTATTTAATCATTTATTAATAATTTATTCATAAAAAATTTAAATATTGTGGTTGCCCCAGAACCGGCACGCTGTTAACTGCACTATGTAACTTTGGTGAAGCGGGCAGTCTCTCAGGAGCCTCTCAAGAACTTCTGTAACCCATGTTAAATTTGTGTAAAATCCATACTCCAGTCCACAAGCTCAAGCTTCTTTCACTTTCCAGAAATGCAAAAAAGTAGAGAGTAGTGTCTCACTGCAGACACAGCAACTGCACTTAAGATGAACCTGACTTTCTGGAGAGTGCATTAATACTGAATTCAATATTAAGTGCCTGCTTCTGTGCAGTTTGTGACGGGAAATCTGGAGGCTTTTTCTCTCCCTTTTAATGCTTCTTGCCACTGATTCTGTCATTTTTTTATTATGATGAAAGTTATTGTTTGTTTATCAAACATTATTAGTTAGATTTCCTATGATGTTTATTTGTTGTTGATATTTTTTGCCTTTCTTTGGTTCGGCATGATCATTTTGGCACCCAAACAGGCACTGAGGGCCTGTATACAGCAGGCATTAACATGTCCTTTGTATCCGAATAGTCTCTGGGATCTACTTTGACCAGAATCTGTTTACACATGTCATTAAAACTCATCCCCAGTGTGACCAGATCAGATCCACTGATTTTACTTTCCAGTGTAAAAAGCACATTAACCCAGACATCCTTTCTGATTTGCTTCTTGTAAACAACAGTTTCGGCTCCAAATTGTACGGTAGTACAGTTGACGATTCATTCATGCCTATAACAGCGCTATCAGAGAACGCAAAAACACTATTCAAAATGCAGGAGAACAAACTCTGTAGCACTGCTTTCATCTACCAGTAAATAAGCATGAGCTTGACTGTAAGATTTGTCTCTGTATACTGTAGTCCTGATAACTCTGCAGTCGTATTCTAATGAGGTTAAAAGGTTACAAAGACAAAGTCTCCCAATGTATCACTTGCAAGATGTTATTTTCATTTCAAACAACCCTGCAGAGGCCCGATGTGCGTGTGCGTGATGGTGGCTATTTCGAGTGCCTGTATTTATGAGAAGGGAGACTCCATCTGCAAGCCTCTCTGCTGCTTTGTTTTTCTCCCAGCCACTCCTGTCACTTCGGTTCAGCTTGCAGTCTCACAGGAGCCCCTCTCTTTTACTCCCTCTCTCACTCATGCACACATTCACACACACTCTCGCCCACACACTGCCTATCCCATGCCACAAACTCACCTGCCCATGCTATTATCACCATATCAAGATGCTCTTTCACTGCAGGGAGATGTTGCGTAAGAGTTTGCGCGTCGCTAACCTTTATGGACGTGGGTCATGCACCACAGGTTATGAGCATGGATCACGCACATGGCTGAAACCTTGTGCTGTATAAAACTGTGTTAGCCACGCAAGCAAACTGGTGTGTATCCGGCCTGGTTGATATGGATTAGCGTTTGATGCTGATATAAAGCTTCTGCACATGTAACTAAATGTCTGGCCTCTGTGCTATTTTTGCCCCCAAGTCTTGGGGGATATGCAGATAGCTCTCTGCTCTGTGCGAAAAGACTGCCGACTGTATTTGTAGCGACAGAGCTAAATGGATTGATCCTGTCTGTCTTTCGCCATGTCCTGCACGCTGTTGTGTTCCTTCGAGAGCATATTGATTAATGTCCTTGATAAAAGACACATTTACCCCTGTGGAGAATCATTACCTATAGTGCAGATAGTGTTTGCTGCTTTCCAAGAACTGCGCCACTTAAATATTCCAGCCATGTGATTAATCACTCAATGTAGTCACTATGTGATTTACTGTTAAGCAAAGTTTAATAGTCGGCACAAGTAAGAATGCGATTACTAGGACTGCAACAAACAATTATTTTGATAGTTGAATAATCTAAAAAAATATTCTGATTATGAATTGCTAAATTAGCAAATAACTTGTCTATAGCAATTCACTTTAAAGTGTTTGCCTTGCTAGGTTTACACTAAGTGAGTTGGGCCATGCTAATGCCATGGTAGCGATGTTAGACAAATCCGGTAGCCAGGCCATGGTAACGCCGCAGTAACAATATTTTACAAGCTGTGCCAACACTGTGGCAGCATATTGGATGAGCCCGGAAGCCGAGAAGTGCTAAAGCAAGGGTACCGTTGTTGGACGAGCCCAGTAGCTGAGCCGTGCTAACACGGTGGTAGCGATGTTAGTAGTCGAGTAACCTAGTAGTCGAGCTGTGCTAACATTGCTGAAGTGATATTGGACGAGGCCTGTAGCCGACTCAAGTATACTGAAACGGAACAACTATTTTTAATTGTAACTATTATTAATACCTATAAAGATTATATGGATAAAATGGATCCAATCAGCAAATTCCTACATTATTCAGCCCTCCCACCGAACAGTTCTGAGGCCCCAAGTACGGTTAGCTGATCATGCTGAGAAAACCAGCCTGGTTTGTAAGTATCCTGCGCCAAACCGTGTCCATACGGAAAAGCCACTGTAATGGTTACCTTCCATGCTCAGAATCATTTGGCCATACAGTGAAAAAGAGGCCTATGTTTTCAATGCAGCTGTGCATCAAGAGTGAGGGAAGTATTACTGTTAGAAGTAACTGTGGCAGTAAAACCTTCTCACACTGTTCTGGTTAAACTTTGGCTTTTAATCCACAGTCCATATATGTCTAGAACCATTTCTTGTTAGCGTGATTACGTCACCTGCAAATACATACAAATACATTTTTTTGCCAACTGATTTGGTTGTCGATTTTATTTGACTAAGTCAATTAGTTGTTGTAGTCCTAGTTGTTACCACAGACGGCTTTTGTGACCATGTAAGTAACCACAGATACGAATCAATAGCACATTTGGCTTATGGCAGGCAAAATACCCTTGGGTGGAGGCAGCCCCCCTGGCTGCCACAGGCTTACAGCTATTTTCTTCTCACGTCTCACGTCCTCAGAGACTTTAGTCTAAGGAGAGGTCACCAAAGTGCAAAGCTAGACTCAAATGGAAACAAAAGAGCTGATTACATCTGAACACATCATTGGACAGTCTTATTGCTTTCATTAATTTGCCGTACTTTGTACCAAGCAACATCTCCTTTTATTGTGCCCTTGAAATCACTTTCTGATAATTAGTACAGTAATCAAGTTGAATTTGCAATTTACGAGGTTGCCACACAGTAAAATATCAATCCCTCGTTTTCTCATTTGGACAGCTCTGTCTAAACACATTTCCATTAGCCAGTCCATTTTTCAAGAACCTTGTGCTGTTCAAACACAAGAACACCCTGAATCAATGTTATATCTGTGGCTTCTTCTAAAATAGAATGCCAAACCCAAGGGAACATTGCTCAAGAAAAGGAGAGAAAGACAGAGAGGGTGGAGAGAAAGAGGTAAACACAGTCCTTGGTCATGTTTCTATGGGAACAGAGACACCACATGGCAGGCTGCATAAGCACAGGATAAGTGGTGAATGAGGTGGTGGGGGTTGGAGTACACAGCTTAAAACGCACTGTTTAAAAATATTGAGAGGCACTACGGTGCAGTGGTGTAATCTTTGAACAGTTATAAACAGTCTACTACCAGATTCACAGCATTTCTCCTAAATGCATAGTGCATAGCCTGTGTGATATAACGTCGGCTTGCTTCTTCTCGAGCCGTTGACTACAAATTAATTCTCTGTCAATTGAAACGATTATATTAGCAATCATTCAATCAGGAGTAATGTTATTAGGTGGTGAGGTAACAAGGCCGTTTTATATGGGTATGCTGTGTTAAGCTGGCAGCCTGCGTTGCTCTCCAGATCATCTCAATACGTACACCTAGTGGCACACTTGCATAACTGTTTCAGTCATAAACAAGCGGCTGTTTTGTATGTGGCTGATAGCATGTGTAGAACTCATTGGGGACACAGCATGCAGGTTTAAAAATGGCAAGAACTATTATTACCATAATCTTGATACAGTAATGTGTGAGTTTCTTCTCTAGAATATAGTTATATGTGCATTGTGTAGTATTGTGAACATCTTATTTACAGGACATCTGCTGATATACAGTAGGTCTGCTGGTATACAGTATGTCTGCTGTTATACAGTGTGTCTGTTGATATAAAGTATTTCTGCTGGTATAAAGTACGTCTACTGATATATGATACGTCTGTTAATGTAAAGTACGTCAGCTGGTATACAGTACGTCTGCTCTACAGTATGTCTGCAGGTATACAGTACGTCAGTTGGTATACAGTACGTCAGAGGGTATACAGTACATCAGCTGGTATACAGTACGCCTGCTCTTCAGTACATCTGCTGGTATACATTACTCTGCTGGTATACACTACTCTGATTGTATACAGTATGTTTGTTGACATAAAGTACATCTGCTGGTATACAGTACGTCTGCTCTACAGTACGTCTGCTGGTACACAGTACGTCAGCTGGTATACAGTACGTCAGCTGGTATACAGTACGTCTGCTCTACAGTAAGTCTGCTGGTATACAGTACGTCAACTGGTATACAGTACGTCAGCTGGTATACAGTACGTCTGCTCTACAGTATGTCTGCTGGTATACAGTACATCAGTTGGTATACAGTATGTCTGCTGGTATACAGTTCATCTGCTCTACAGTATGTCTGCTGGTATACAGTAGTTCAGTTGGTATACAGTACGGCTGCTGGTATACAGTACGTCTGCTCTACAGTATGTCTGCTGGTATACACTACTCTGATGGCATACAGTATGTTTGTTGACAAAAAGTACACCTGCTGGTATACAGTGCATCTGCTCTACAGTATGTATGCTGATATACAGTAAGTCTGCTGGTATTCAGTATGTTTGTTGATATGAAGTACATCTGCTGGTATACAGCATGTATGCTCTACAGTATGTCTGCTGGTATTCAGTATGTTTGTTTATATAAAGTACATCTGCTGTACACAGTACGTATGTTTGTTGATATAAAGTATGCCTGCTGGTGTACAGTACTCTGCTGGTATACAGTACGTCTGCTGGTATACAGTATGTATGTTTGTTGATATACAGTACATTTGCTGGTATACAGTATGTTTGCTGGTATACAGTATGTATGTTTGTTGATATACAGTACATCTGCTGTTATACAGTACTCTGCTGGTATACAGTACATCTGCTGATATGCAGTATGTATGTTTGTTGATATAAAATATGTCTGCTGGTATACAGCATGTCTGATATACAGTACCTGTTCTGGCATACAGTATGTGAACTAGTATACAGTATGGTATGTTTCCATGTATTTAATAAAAAAGAAAAACATTGACTCAAACCACAGTTCCCTTTTAATCCCACAAAACTTCACAAAATGAAGAGACTAAATTCTTCTTCTTCCTCATTCTTCTGAAATAAACATGTTTGGTGTAGTGTTTATAAACATTGATAAGCAATTTACAACTGCACATCTACTAGGTTTAATTCTAAGAAATTAAAAATAGTAAAAAGTTCCTGTATAAATAGGATTTGGTGCACAAACCAGCAAAAGTCAAAGAAAGACGTAGTGTAGGATATGGGCCCATATTTACATGTATGTAATAACTATTATGAAGCTAACTTGTGAGTATACTTCTAAGTATATGTAAGTAACACATCTATATAAGCAATGTAGTTGTGAGAATGATGGATCTATGGATGTATGAATAGATGGTTCATAATGTAGGCCCTGGTTCATATCCCCACTTCTGTCAAGAAATCTCAACCACTGAATTATGCAGAAATAATTCCCCTTTTAGGGGTTAATGTCTTTCGTATTGTCTCCATGAGGTTTTGTAGTATTTGTAGGCCTATACTATCATGTGTCATCAATATAATTCTATTCTAAAATGATGCAAAACAACTTTGCAAGTCTTTATGTCTGACTGTAATAGTTAAGAGACTCAAGTGAGATGTTGATTGTGTTTTCACTCCTGATTCAGATAGCAAACTCCCCCACACCCGTGTAAGCTAATCAGTGCAACTTCCTTTAGTTCTTTCCTGTCTGGACCGGCACCAAAGGGTCGAGGTAGAACAGAGCACCATGCTCCAAGAGAGACACATGAAAAGAGTCGTGAGAAGAGAGGGGTAAGGTGTTTTTTCCGGTGTCTCCCTCTCTCTCTTTCTGTCTGTCTGCCTGTCTCCTTCTCTCACTTTCTCTCTCAATTCGCCCTCATTTGCTCTCTCTCCTCCTCACTATGTCTAACCTCCTCCCTTTTGATCTGTTGTCTTGGTTTTTGCACTGTTTTGGTTTGTGCTGATCTTTATCAGGTCAGGCTTGTGGCAAGCTCTGCCCACGCAGAAACTAGAGGAATGTAGGTACTTCGTCTGGCATTTCTTTTGAGAAGGGTTACTATGATGACCAAGATAACCTATATTTATGTCATTTATGATCATGGATGATATTCAGAAAGGATAGATTATTATAGTCAATATTACAATTACAAGTGGGCTAAGGTTAATTAAAAAGCTATGAGTTAGTCTGAATTAGAAGAAGAGAGTCAAGTACAACATGTTTTCCCACCAAAGCAGGTACTGTAAATTTAACGTTCTATGTAATTTCAGATCCAGGTCAGGTTCACTCATGTTCCCTTAAAGATAATTTGTGAGTGAGACTGGATATAGATTTAGGTTGTATTCTAGGTTGTGGAAAAATAATCCTGTGTAATGTAATACCTTCTCCTCTAGATGGCAGCTAAGCCAGTCAAATAAAGGCTCTGTACCCCCAAACTACAGATCGGTGATAGAAGGAAGGACCTGGTGATGATTTCTGGAGTGTTCTAGATGTGTGGACTGCAGAGAAGGCCAGTCACAATTAGGACATTCAGAGACTCATAAAGATGGTACATCTTCTTAAAAACTACAAACTTATTTTAACTACAGTCCTGTTTGGATGGGATTAGTTTTACATGAGGAAGTGGGGGAATGTAATTATTTAGAAATATTTTCTCTGATTTTTTCTGATTTTAGTCCCGTCCGAATGCGCCATGCCAGTAAATATTACAGTACCCTTTACCTTCTGTAAAGCAAGCCATAAAAATAACCTCAGGTTAGCTAGCAGTCTGAAAGTATGTATGCATGCGTTACTGCTTCGTTTGTATTAGTGACTTTTATTCCGTCAGGGTCTGGCCGGAGCCACAATATCGTTGACCCCCCTCATAACCAGCAAGCTGATTGATTCTGGGACTTTAGGCTTAACCAGCGTGCTGAATGGCTCATTATCCGTAAACAGACGCCATGTTGAGTGTTGCAAGAACTCCTATTTTCATATTTCAACCAGTGACCATTTCCTCATTTATAACGAGACTCCCACACCTCTCCACTCACACACCAGAGTGATGGCATTGCAGATGTGTGGCCATGTTGGCTTATGGCTCAGTAACGTTTTATCCAAACCAGTCTGTATGGTTTCACTGCAGCTCTGCATCCAGATTGAGGGAATTATTACTGTAATTAATACTTGCTCATTTTTGGCAAACAATTTTGGCAAGTGAGTTCACTCTGCTCTCCCATACTAGAAGTAGAAGTAAATATACTCTAGTTGTAAAAGTACACTGTGTGCATATGTGTAATACATTTCCCTTAACTTCCCATTGCCAGGGTTCTCCTCTCTCAACACTTATGCACACACACACATACACACGCACACTCATACACTGCATGACTAATTTTAAGTGCGAGAGCAAGTGAGTCTATTGTGCTTGTCACTCCTATTGCACTACAAGCTATGTCAAATATTTCAAGCATGGGGGCTTACACCCAGCATTAGCACGGCTGTGTCACTAATAGTCCCTCACGGAACCTGGCTTAACCAATAGGACATCCGCAGAAACGCTTAAACCACCACTGACAAGTGCTGGCTGGCTCTGGCTTGGAACACCTGAAGGTAGGACGGCTCAACAGCATGAACACTCTAATGCATTAGAACTGCACTTAAATCCTTCCTGTACTTCTCAAAGGGTCTCAAAGGGTCTGTCCTGGCTCTGGCCAGTGGAATAGGTAGTCTTTGACTGTTTCGTTTAGAGGCTTGGTACATTGTGTGGATTTAGACCAATAACACTGTGATGCTGATGTTTGAGTTGCTCTAGAACTGATGGAAAGTGCTTAATTTATCTCATCAGAGATCTGCTGCCCTCAGCATGTGATCTGCATGGGCTACTTGTAGTGGTGGCTCTGAGTCAGTGAATACAATTAGTCAGTCAATAAAAGCATGTTATGGGAATATCTTATTTTGTGAATACTGAAACATCCTTTCCTAGAGTTTCCTGATCTGGTAGCCATGAGGATCCATAAGTTGCTTAGATCTGCAAGTGTATTTAGTCATGCCTTGAGCTACAGATCAGGCACAATCAAGTAAAGTAGACAGGAAAGGAAGATTAATCTCTAAAGCACGGAATCACCGGTGGTTCCTGGTTTTTGTTCTCCACTGGCATAGCTTAGGAACAACTCAGCCAGTTTGCATTGCTTTGCATGTAGTTACAGAACAGTAATCCTTAGGATGTCATAAAAGTCACATAAGAGCATAAGACGTTAAGTAAACTATTTGGAAGTGGCCGAAGAGACACATGAGGCAATGTCTGGTGTGGACTAACAAAAGTAATTTGTATTATTCCAAATAATTAAAAACTGCACTGTAAAACAATAACAAATGAAAAAATAATAAATAATACAAAAAAAGTCAAAATATTTCAATATTTGCACCTGTTTAGAATTTGCTATCATTCCTTTTCAAATAATGGGAATTCATATTGTCACTGTCCAATGAAAAACATGGTGCAGAACTGCAGGCCCGAAAAATGGTGCTTAACTTTAAATGGAAGTTAATGTAAAATAAGAGTGTATTTAAAGTCACTTAGAGCATTTCTATTGGTCCATTCACCCTGAATTATTTACACAATGTACAGAGCAGTTACAGGGTTCAAACAACGGAGAAAACTATTATATTCATATAATATATAAATATTCAGTTACACCTCTACAGCATACCAGCAGTTCTTCTTGATATGTTTGGGATGTTAGTCAGTAAATTAAATGCTATTAGGATTAATTAAAGGATCTTGTCAGATTTTGGGGCAATATCCTGTGTCTTGCTGTCAAATCTCAGATTTTGTCTTCTAGGTTTTATACCTATACCGAGTTTGTAGCTAGGAGTATGATATGTGAGATGGGTTGAGGATAGATACTACTACTAGCCTTGAGGCACTCATTGCTTATTGCTTTCAAGTCTCATTCTGTTTGTTTGTCAAACTTTGCAGCATCTTCAAGGACTCATTGTACATGCATAAACGTCAGCTTACCTGAGACGGCCTTGTAACACATACCACATTTTTCACTTTTTTGATTTTGTAGTTTTTAAGTTTAAAGAATATCACATGGAGTGACTCCACCCAAAAGAAGGTCTTTGATGGTGGCCCATCTGTGTTGAAGGGACCTCGGTTCACATGTAGATCTCCCAGGCTTTTCTATACTATCCTACCTGTGCTATATCTTTCGGCCGACCAGAAGAAGCATACACTGTACTTCTGCTTGGTTCTATTTATAGCAGTATTACACCATGAATCATACTGGCATGTAGCATAGTCACGTCCCATTAGCCTTTAAAGCCCAGAGGAGGTTGTTGAGCTCTCACCGAGCAGTAGTTTAGTGCACCCATCGTCACAGAAGGTACAAGAGAATGACAAGTGGATTGTGCTGGGTTTCATTTTCATTTATCACATTCACATTCTCACATTCTGGCCTGCGAGGGTGACTTCTGTGTTTAAAAAGATTGGGAGAGCATTGTGGTGGAAATAAACATATCTTAAGGGCCCTGGGTCAAGCAAAATAGTGTATTTTATTGACTGAGATTAATTGTAATGAAATGACAGCACAAATGAGGAGAAAAATGTGTAAAAAAAAGTCAAAACCACTGAAAACCCTCCTTCTGATACCGAAAAATTATATTTAGCAATTTCAAGTCACTAGAGACCCCGAAGTCACCAGAGATTTAATAATGGCTTCTTTGTGTGATGACATAGAACCAAAAAATCTCTTAAATGGTTCTAGAGAACCATTATAATTAAAAATGTGTGAGTGTGAGGAACCTTTTAAATGTTTAACGAACCTCCTTATATGTCTTGGAATGTCCAGGAATTAAATTACTAGAACCTAATGATGGGGTGGTAACGCGCGGTAGTGATGCTGGGCTCTGTAGCAATGCTGACACTATGGTAAGGATGCTGGTAAGGATGCACGGTAGAATTGCAGGGGGCGGCTAGCCTCCAGCATGCTGCTACTGCCACAGTAGTGATGTTGAGTCAACATGTTGCTACAGGCTTTTACCAACACATTAATGCCACAGTATGGTTCCTATCTTACACCCTGCACAAGGCGTATTGCGATGCTCATTGCATCCAACACCCCGCCAACAATCTATTTTCACATCCCCCCGCCTGCGTCCTTTAAATGGCAACGGTGCTTGCGAATACATCCATGCCGATGGGCGCGGTGGTCTCGAAATGAGGTGTGTTCAGGTAAATTTCTGCCGTATTGCTATTTTGGCAACGGAAAACACAGGTGCACCACTGACAAACTGAAAACAACCTAGGCAGACGTCAACAGTCAGGCGTTCATTGCTATCTTGGCAGTAAATTGTCAACACGGGTGCGTGCCCAATGCGCGTACACCCCTGCTTTGCTTTGGAAATCGTTGTTACGCTGAAAACACACCCATGATTAATTAAGATACTTAGTACATGCCTTTCGCGCGTTTCAAGTCATGCAAGGCATACTTGTCCCGTCGTTGCGATAGCAAAGACACACTAACACGCCCTAAATCAAGCTGTGCGGTACACCGTTGACCCATTGTCTTCGCACCACTTCCCTTTACAATAATACTTCAAGCAAGGAGACCTTCTCCTCCTTTCCCTTCTTCTCCTGGCAGCATGTATACTTGTTAGCTTTGTGGATAATAGTCCTCAGTATGTTGTCAGTACAAGAAATTGCCTCTTCTAGGCAAAGAGGCAGTCCTTGTGTGTGGATCTTTGATGGCATCACACTCAGAACTCCTTCCTTATAGGCTCATCCTACTGATATATAGTTAGAAACATGCTGATGTGCACAATTTCTGTTAGTTGTCCTGTAGTTAATTAACTGATTAGTTTCATCAGGTGAGGTTGTGAGCAGGGAGAGACACTCTTTGTCATGCCCATTTTCATTACAACTGAGAATGATAGCTGGTGAACAGCTGTCCTGTAGTCAGAAAGTGACCAATGATGAACAGTTCCTCTTAAAGATAGTTTGGACTTTAAATAAAAAGCATCATCACAATTAATAATCCTGTAAAATTACAACTGAACTGAGAAAGTATGGCCTTTGTAATAATGACTTAAGATTTTCCAGAGATGAAGTGTTTGCTGTCAGTTTCAGCACTATTTGAAGCAGCTGTTTTCCAGAATTATGGAGCATATATTTAAAAGCATTGTGTGCTGATCAGCATGAAGGTGATGATGTGTTGTACCTTGGAGTGCACCAGCGGTACATGAAAAGCCAAAGTGTGAAACCAGGCTGAATTTTCCACTCGACCTTCACAAGCCCTGTTTATAAACTTGCACCAGCACTACCGCTGACAAGCCACTGTTTAGAGTTATATCAGGAAAAGCATGTGAATAACTGGCATATCTCTGACAGAGTCCCAAGGTTATGACACCAGCAGTAAGCTTTGCATGACACCTGCTGTACCGTGACTTCTCAGAAATCTTCAACATTTTATCGAACAGAGCGAACAAGTGCAGAGGCCCTTGTCTGTCTTGGGTTATGCAGCCAGGAAGGTGTCTGCTGGATGTAGAACAACGAGCATACAATCCGCAGCAACCAGGCGAGCATTCTCAAGCCCCGCGCTGCCGTTCTGTGGGCTTATATTGCTATGAGGGGAATCTTCGAAAAATATGCCGCCGGCTACCGGGCACCCTTCCCCATGCATGACAGAAAGGATCGCACAGACGCTCCAGGCGACCTTTACTGGCCGAGCCATGAAGGAATGGTGGCCTTAGCAAATGCAACTGTATACAACTTGATACTGGAGTGGTTGAATTAGCTACATGTCTGGGTGATGGGGAAGTTACTTTATATAGATGTTTGGCTCTTGCAGGCCTGATGTCATCGTGTTCTATTGGAACAATAGTGTAAGTTCTTCAGCAGGTGTCTTCTGATTCGAATGTGACCGATATGTCATAAAACAGGATTATAGGAAATCAGTGAAGAAGTTGGGAATAGAAGGTCAGCTGATTCTTATGCAGACTCTGTAATTGGGCGATTCTTCAATTAGGGGAACTTTTATGACCCCAGTTTATAAATTCATGTTAGAAATGCTTTATTACAAATTACATTGTAATATTATTATTACATATTATTGTGTTGGTATTAAAGATGTTATTACCTGCATCATCCAGAAACTGATGCATCAATATCATTATCATTATGATTTCAATTTTTACACTTTTACATTACATTTTTAAATTTTTTCCATTTTCCAATATTTTGCAACTTTGGCCTTGTCCCCAAACTGGACATTGAAACTTCTCTGCTCCAATAAAATGATGGTGATGGATTCATTAAATAATTCATTAAATAATATTCCAGTTTTAACCTCTTAAACTCCCTGAAACCACCAGTTTGCATTGCTTTGCATGTAGTTACCCATTAGTAATCCTTAGGTCGCAAGGGGTTAATAACCTAGACACATTGTATTAGTTTTGTTTATTTCTATCCAACTTTTCCATTTTGGAGTAGGTTTATTCAGCATCATTAACATCATCAGAAAAAAAACATTCATATTATTAATATGTACTTAAAGTCTGTACTAGCTTTTGAGTAGTGTTGGGACATCCATGATCTAGGGTGTTAATACTGATAATTGTCATTACCAACACAAAACTGAGATGTTAAAGACACCTGGTGATGGTAATGACATGTTTTTAGTTTCACAATGCATTACTTCTTAAAAGCTAATGGTCACTTTTCTTCAGGCATGGCTTCAGTATGGCTGTACAGCATCACTAGAGAGCTATAGAGAATTCTAAGAAACGGTAACCATTTGCAATTACCTGGATTTCTGCACTATGCTGGTTGGCAAATAACTATAAAATATTAAATTCTAAATAAGCTCATTACATGCTTTATATTAAAGCATGTAAACATTATTTTGACACAATTAAAACAAGAATCATTTTATTTCAACAGTTAAATTAACAAAATGAGCCACCAATTAAAGAATCACCCAGTTAATTGATGAATCCCTAATGAACCACAAGTAGATATACATTACAGTTTTAATGTGAATAACTATAGAGCAACAACCACAGTTCTCAGCACACTATCTGTGGTAAATGTTCAAAGTGTATGGAGGAACTTGGGAGAGCCCAGCTGAGCCCAGTCGAAGCTGATAACCTAGACAACGTGATCTACAGATATGTGTCTGTATTACAGCCACTGGCACCCACAGCTGGAACTATGAAAAGCCAAAGGTGACTGAAGCTAATTTTGTAAGCCGAGTTCTTTTTTGGCTTGATTGCTCAGCATAGAAGCAGCTAATGAATGGAATATGTTTATTGAACTCTTTTGCAGGCTGGCTTTGATTACAACAATCAACAGCGGCTACAGAAATAGCCAAAAGCCGGTCAGAATCAGAGCAGTGATTAGCGGTCTACAAACCTGGATTGAGAAATTTGACCCTGGTGTGTTTTTAGTGCTTTTCCATTAAAGTCACATTTAGTCAGACCGTGTCAAAACCAACTTAATATAATTTTTGATAATCAATAGCTGCATCTTTTTCCATAGACTGTTAAGAAGATTAACCTGAGTGGCACACGACTGAGTGTGTAACTGTTAAAGTGAGCAATTCAAGACTTTTTTGTGGGCCTGCCATGTGCATTTGGGCTGACCTGGATTTATCACTGTTGTTTAAGGGTTATTACCCTACTGTTGCTCTGTCTCAGCCTGAGTGGACTTAAATGAGCAAGATTAACAGCCTGCTGAGTGGGTTCCCGGCTGGAGGCTGGGCCGGAGGAGCACAGTGAGTTTTACATTCGCCAATTGATGGCCACTGTCAGAAGCCCTCCCCTCCAGCCCACAAAACAATATTGACAAACGTGCACGCTGCACTCTTCCCAAGAGTGGCATGTCAGCCTTTTATTGCCAGTCAACCTGGCCCTGCAGAGTAATCTGTTGACAGAAGCCTGACCACTTTAAGAGTGAGCGAGTAATGGCCGCCTCTGACTCTGACTGCACCCCGTGCTGTACCTGCCAGGGACGTCCGTGTGATTCCAGGTATTTTCAACATGCAAGCCCAACTGACTAACGACATTAGATAAAGAGAGAGGATTTATTGTTCGCATAGGAAATTGCCTCGGCCGGCTCTGCTAAGCGGGCCACTCTCGTAGTGCGAAGCAAATATTTGCTACCCGACAGCAGCCTTAGGTGGCATTGAACAAAAAATCACTGACAATGCTGACGAGCGTTCGTTCGGTCTTTCAGTATTTACTTTGCTGAGCGAGTGTAGGACTGGCGCTAGAAGGATACTTTTTGTTACTTTTGTTTCTTTGTGGAAAGTGAATCAAGCAACAGTTATGTTGGCAGTAACTGATGCGCTTTACGTTTACATGGGGCCAACTAAGAGACGAAGGAAAGGTTTGTGCTTTTATTCTACTTTATGGTTTAAGGTGTGAGTTTCCACTGTAAAGAGTAAAAGTCATAACCAGCATTTCGTTGTAAACATTTACTATACATTATTATGACGTTTAGGGACATATTTGGCTGAAACAATGATATACATTCATTGTTTCAGCCAAATATGTCCCTAAACGTCATAATAATGTCAAAAAACTACACAGCATGTAATACGTCAGCTTAGCTCAGAGCCTTGTTGTAAATGTAATGCCTAAAATTGGCTTGATTGGATGAATGTAGTTTGTATTTAACAGCATATTGTTGCGATTATGCAAAAACCTTGTGTTGCATTCAAATTGGCAACTGTTTGTGAGTTACTCCTAAACTGTCAATGGAAGCCAATGTAAAAAAAATTGGAGCATTTCTATTGGCCCACTCATCATAACCATTAACAAAATTATAAATATAGATAGATAGATAATCTGGAATCTAATTTCTTCCTTCTACGTTTACTGTAATGTTACTATTTTGGATATATGAGGTTTTTGTGTGATAGCGCCTTTTTGGTTACAGCTGTATTGTACTACAAGTAGTGGACAGTAGTGTCTGTTTTCACTGATTAAAGCTCTGTTGTCATTCAGAAATGCAGGTTAGCAAAGGGCCTTCCTTTGTCCTTTTGACATTGAATCAGCAGGAGGTAATTTCACAGCTCTGGTTTGACTGTTTATTGCTTTGCCAAGAGTGTAAAAGAAGGTTTGGGATGTTTTGGATGTGCTGCAATGAACATTTCCTTTTTGGAATTGGCTTTGCTCATTGGTTTCCAGTAGCATGTAATTTAGATGGTGAACACTGGCCTGTGGAGAGTAATTTTAGTGTGACGATATGTGTTTAACTGGGAGTGATTGAGGGTAAAATTACATAAAGATCGGAAAGAGGACATCCTCAAAAAAGAAAGTCAGCCTGTTTGCAGAATTACAATGATCTCGTATACCAAAAATCTGTTTCCCTGAATTCTCGTCACAGTTTTTTAAAAATAGCCCCCAGCTGGAGTAGAATGCAAAACACACATTACATGTGGAGTGTATGAGATCTAGGCTCCGGTGTGTTTGTGGACCTTTTAACAACAATAGTTGACATTAAATCATAATCTTCAGGTCATTCTCTCAGTTGGTCACAACCAGAATACCTCTTCTCCCCAGTCATTCCTCACTACATTACGCTGCACCAGTACTCAAACAGGGCCAAGCTGGAAAACAACTGCCTTTTTTTTAAGCCAGCCACATGTCTTGGACACTATTTACAACCAACAAATATTTCAGCACTTGCTTGTCAAATACACCCACGAAGGTTGGATTCCAGCTCTGGCTCCTCCCCCTCCCCTTCGTCTAGATCCGCCACACTTTCAGAGCAGATGAGGGTAGCATCTGGTTGTAAATTACATGTTGTGAAATGTGAGGCATGCCTCTGTGCAGCTACAGTGTTGTGTTTGGTTTGGTTTTCCCCAGCATCATGCTGTAAAACATGCAGTGACCCTCTTCAGCTTAAACATCATGCCATTGAGCCCACTGACCTTCTCCAGGCTTCATATACCCTGCTGCTTATGTCTAGGCCTTGGGTCTTATCATCCCCAGCAATCACTGAAAAATATGAATGTAAGTGATACATGAGAAATGTCTGCAGTTGATGTTGCACTGGCTTTGATCATAGTTCTTTGATCATAGTGCTTTGCAGGAGCAGAGTGCATAAGGGAGAATGATGAACTACTGGTACTTACTAATAACAACTGCCAGAAATGAGCTTGGCGTAAACGGGGAAGACTGTCACACAGACAAGCAGCTAGTCCACACTGTGAAGTATGGTGGTGGATAACCACTGCTGTTTTCTAAGGATGATCAAGGCAGATCCAGACATATTTGAATAGATTGAGTGTCGGCTATTAAAGACAGATCTAGTTTTGTTTAGCGGAGCGCCCTCTGGAGTCCTGTAGGTGCCATTAACTCCTTAACTCAGAAAGGCTTATTGTACACTAAGGCATATTATTCAGTAACTACAGGGACGTCTGTACAAACTGGTGGGTCGATTGTTTGGTAAGAGAAAATTAGAAGAACACATTTTGGGCCTGTCGACAGGCCATAGATTGCTTGAGGGGATAAACCATGTGATTTCAGCAGTCGCCAGCCACAGCGAGAAACTCCAAAACTGCTCTAAAGTCAGTGAACAAAACAAAAAAGAGCTTTATTTGAACTGATATGTGCGGTAGCATTATCAGTTAGCAGCCAAAACAAGGCTGAGGTTGTCCCCTTACTCGGACTTTCCGTTCCACCTTAAATGATGGGCTAGTTACGTTCTGCTGTAGAAATGTACGCACTGTAACGTCAGCACTATTTAAGGTGGAATGGACAGTTAAAATTAGACGGTGGTTTCAGACTTGTTTTGGCTGCTAGCTGGTAACGTCATCACACATATTGCTTAAAATAAAGCACTTTTTGTTTTGTTGACTGAAATAAGGCTGAAAGTATGAATGTTTAGGTCAGTTTTAGAAAAAGAGCGTCAGACAGAAAGGTTGGGCATAAGGTTTGGTTAATTCAGCTTATCTTAGAACCTTGTTGTAAATGTAAACACAGCAAAAACTGTAGACAGTACAATAATTTGACTAATGTCTGCAGTTTAATGAACACATACTAGAAAAGCAAATCACCACTTATTCTGTCTTTCACATGTGCAATCGACCAACAGCAATA
The DNA here is from genome assembly GCF_030463535.1 of Salminus brasiliensis. Classification (NCBI taxonomy): domain Eukaryota; kingdom Metazoa; phylum Chordata; class Actinopteri; order Characiformes; family Bryconidae; genus Salminus; species Salminus brasiliensis. The sequence goes on along the minus strand of NC_132894.1, from coordinate 15,845,978 downwards.
GCTATCAGTTCAAAGTTTGTACCACTATATACACACACATACACATATGCAAAGTGATTTGATTGCAGTGTATGAAAGGAACTGGGAGTTGAATGGTCAGGAAGGTCAGTCAGACTGGATTATAAACTATTAAACAAAAGTTTATTTTAAGTCATTTTAAAAAGTTGCTCCCAAACTAAATGAATCAGATCAGAATGGATTATAGAAACTGAAAATACAGTGATTTTACTAGTGTTTGCTAGTGTTAATTATTTGTATAAACACAAAGATCAGATTGGATCGGTATCTGTGGACAGTCAGCATTGAGGTACTCAAATCGGATGAGGGGGCAAAAATAATTTAGGTTACCTCGAAAAATTAGGTTACCTCGATCTGTAGGCCCAAACAGGGTCATCTTGGGATCCACTAGAAGAGTTTCTACTCAATTCCACAACAAATATGCACTGAATTCATGAGCAGTTTAAGTAAGCTATGCCAAAAGACAAGAAAAAAATGAATCTCATTGATGAAAATAAAAAGCATATTTTAAAATTAAAGAATTTAAATGATTACATTTTTCTAATAAAATAAAAAAATCTGATTCAAGATGTATAGAATAATTGTAGTATGCTGTTATACCTTAGTTGTTGGTGTTAGAAATGCTAGTGTGCAGAACACAGAACAGTGCTATAGATCATAAAAAACAAGCAAGAAAACTTAATAACATCATGAATGTAAAAAGATTTATATATATATATGCAGATTACCTTGTATTTGGTATGCATCTCAAGACTCAGAAATGTATTCTTATAAACTTTCTTGTTTCCAAATTACCTGAAATGATGAGTAAAACATTGATATACTTAAAAATAATAATAAACAATGTTAATATGACCAGTGATCCGAGTGATTTAAAAAGAAGCGCAGGCCAGGATAGTGGATAGATTTCCATGACGCATTGAATACCTGTCTAAATGTCTCACTAAAAGAAGAGTTATAAAACTGAGTCGTTCAGGTGCTCAAACAGTGTTGCTAACCAACTGAACTAGTTTGCTACTGCATAATTCAGTTTTTTGAGCAGCAACGGAAGGCCTTGCTGTGCTGCACTCTCAGATCTCCAGGCTGCTCGGTTTGCATAGCGGGCTCTTTTGTTTATCTACCTGCATTTGCATCAGCAGAGCAGTGAAGAGCATTTAATATTCCATGCACTTTTATGAGCATGTGTTTAGATTGCATCCCTTTCTGGCCAACAGTGTAGAAACTTTCCATAATAAAACTCTCATTAGAGTAATGACCTGAAAATGGTCTCATTAAAATGTAATTACATTTGCTTGATGAAAATGATGAATTAATAGAGAGGGAAAAAATGTTGTCACACTTTGAAACAACAATTGGATTGGATGTGCTTGGTGCATTTATTTTGAAATGAAATAAACACTCTCAGTAACATAGCAAAAATATAGAGTCAGGTCCTTAAGTATTTGGACAAAGGCTCAAAAGTGGTTAAACCATTAACTGATAGGCAGTTTCATGGCTATGTGTGGGTTGGTTCTTTGTTATTTTATGACAAATTAGGGACCTAAAAGGCGTGAGTTTGCATTTGGTAGCTATTCAAATCGTTCAGTCTGGGAACTCTCAATATGCGGTCCAAAGAGGTGTAAACAGATGAGATCCAATTTTACTTAAAAGCACAACAACCCATACATTATTTTCATTTTCTTATCAAAATGGTCCTGCTACATGAAAACTGAACTGTTTAGAGAAACAATGGGGGTTCTACAACACATTCCTGTAACAGAAAATGTCACATGACTAGAGGACAATGCGAACCTCCGATTTTTTTTTACCCAAAACACCCAATACACTACTTCTCTAAACCTCTAGAGTCTCTAGAATGAGTCTCTTTGGGTGGCTTCTTTAGAAATACAGTGTCATACAGTAAAGTATTGCTAACAGTTCACCAAAGCTAAGATAATGCTCATGTTACTTGTGAAGTTATAAAGATAGTTGAAGTTGAAATTTCAAATAGATCATTTAGATGATTTAACAAAAAATATTATAAATCGATAACAATCTAATATTTACTGTTATTACTGTAACTTATTGCAATAGTTTACGAAACATTTAAAATACATTTTGATTAATTGTTTGTAATATCTGGCATTTACATTTTTGTAAAAAGAAGTGCACAAAACAAAAATCCAGATAGTATCTGGATCTAATTTGACCGGATTCTGTTAACATTTGTCATTAACATGCATCTCCAGTGTGACCAGATGAGATCCTAATCATAAAAGTAAATAATGATGCAAACCATAGATGCCCCGCTGGAACATGACCTGTTTAGTTGGACTGAGTGTTAAAACATTCTGCAATAAGGCTGTGTTTATTACAAAAAAAGGCCAAACCAAGAATCAAACAAGCGATTATCTCCTTAAAGGAAGCTGGACTCAGCAGCAATCCAACCAAATTACTAAAGAACCAAATGGTCCATGGACAGAAATGTGTAGCCATAAATGTCCAACTAACTGAGGCTCAAATAACACATGTTCAGAGGATAAAAAAGATCTGATAGCACATATCTGAGAGCAGTTTATCATAGCTAAGCTAATGCTAATGAGGTCAAAATGTAAATAATGTTACTTGTGAAGTTATAAAGTTAGTAAATTGCTAACTATTATGCTGCTATTATTTACTGAATCATTGCAATAGATAACAAAACATTTAAAATACATTTTGGGTATTTCTGGAATTAATTGTTTGTAATATATGGTATTTATATTTTTGTTTTGTTTTGTTTTGACTAAACAACAAAAAATATCATGTAAAGCATCACTGTATCTTTTCAGACTGCTGTAAAAAAAATGTCACTGAACAGCTCAACATGCTTGGAGGAGAACACTAACGCCAGATAGCATAATGCTGGCGATAAGAAGGGCCAATCTACCCACCCTGAGAGGAAGACCAATTATGCCCTGTCTTGATTCCTAGCCACACATGTCTGTGGTATTACTGGTCAAACATGTGACCTTGTGGTGACAGGACTAATGGTTAGACTGTCAGAGGGGGTCACATACATGCTATTTTATCCTGGAGCAATGCATTGTCATGCCTTGGATTTGCTGAGCCGCTGATAATGATTCTCAATATGCTGTTAACACAACAACATTGTTTGAGATAACAGCACCTAATTGAATGCCTTTAACCCCATCAACAATGTTGTCCTTTGGAGTTTACCTTCGTTGTTGTCATTAGTGCCACAATTTCATGCACGATTAGGAATGTAATTATGTGTTAAATAAGTGGCATAAGCAGGGGATCTTACAGCTAATGAAAAGAGCATTGCTAACGAGACTCACTGGACACTGCAGCATATGTCTGTTAGAGAACTCTCTTAGCTTGAACTTTCTTCACTTTGAGCAGCAGCACATTACCTAGGCAGGGCTTTAGCTTGGAAATCCATAGGAACACATGTCTATTAAACCTTCTGCTTTATCCTCAGCTTTATGTTTGATTTAGATGGTAAAATAAGTGAATGGTTCACTTCTCATTCCTCAGGAGAGCTCAGGTGGCAAGTGCTAGCAGACAGTCATTAGAGAAGAGGAGAATAATCAGTTATCATTTCCATGTGTCAGGCCTCCAGAAGGCAGCATTTGGCGTCATTTAGCTAGACACATTGACACATGGGCTAATGTTCACAGGAACACTGTACTCCTGTCTGCTCTGCACCTTACAGGAATGCACCTCGACATCCCAATGTACATATCAAGGTGTTTATTAGTCTCTGCAGAATCATTACCCAGGGGCGTGTAGCTTCTACTGTTGCTCTGCATGCAGAAAAGTCATTATCTTTCACTAGGACACAGATGTAAAATGCTCAGCTCTCTACAAATGATGGCATAGTCAGTGTGCACTGGAGTCAGGAAGGGCTTGGCGAATCCAGTGATCCATGCCAACAATTTCAGAATGGTCCAGATGTTTTGGACATGCTCCAAATGTCATTGTTAGCGAAAACACAAGAGCTTCCTATGAGACACTGGCTGGCTGCAAGGTGATTACAAGGGCAAAAACCAACCATTTGGCCAGACAATAAAAAGCACATGGAGAGTTCCGTCTGAGCAGAAAAAAAAACTGCCACTGGCTCTGGTCTCCAGTCCAGTCAGGGTGACTTAGCCTTGCTGTTGATCTGTGATTGAGAAAGCAGTCCTCTGGGCTCAGCTGAATGACTGAGAGGTGAAGGAGCTTCAGAGGAAATTACACATACAGTGTTTAAGCTTTAACCCCCCAAGGCATTCAGTAGCAACATGGGTTTGTGCATTGCAGGCTGTGAGGCTTGAGCTTAAATGTCAGCTTATGCTTATGGTACTACCTTGAGAAAACTGAGGAAAAAACAGTCACGTATTATTTAAAGCCTGCTATATAAGATGTCATTAAAGCCATGGTAGATGTTAGTTGTCAAAATGTCTATTAATGTAACAATATCATGCTACGATTACAGTCAGGACAGTTACTAATTAAAGTAGTAAGTAGTATTATTAGGAAACGTTGTATCTCCAGTTTTTCACCTATTGACATAATTTGGTTTGGGTAGATGTTCCAAATCTCAAATTTGGACCAATTGAAATTCTCTAAAATGACTTTTTTGTAATTTTTTCCCCTTTATTCTCTCAATTTGGTACTGCTAGTTAACCCAGCCATTTGTAGCTCCCCCTGGCACTGAGAGGGTAAGGACCTAACACTGATGATTCCACCAATACATGCAATGTCAGCCACTGCCTCTTTTTAAATACTGTTGCACAGTTGACACACTCGGAGGAAAGCGCAAGGTCCCCAGCTTCACAACACCAGCTAATAGTACGACTTGGCTTGACCCGCCATCCCTTAAGATCCATGGAAGACAAGCGTCCAGGCTTTTTTCTGTTCTGGCACCAAAGTGGTGTAGGGAACTTCCCCTGGATGTCCGAACAGCAGAGTCGCTCGCTGTCTTCAAACGCAGACTGAAGACCCACCTTCTTCAGAGAATACTTGGGTGAATAGTATAGTACTATGGTCTCCATATTGACTTGTGTTTAGTCGTGTCTAAGCTTAGAGGTATCTTAGAATTTTTTGTCTATTCAGGTTTTTCTTGTGTAAACAGTGAAGCACTTGTAAGTCGCTCTGGAAAGAGCATCTGCTAAATGTTGTAAATGTAAATGTAACAGATGCCAGCCAATGAAAGTGGTTGGTGTGGCGCTATGGATAACACCACTACCTACCAGAGAGCTACCACACCATGTGGAAGACTGGGGTTTGATTCCCGGTCTGGGTGACTGTGTTGCACTACACCAATAAGAGTACAATAAGTAAAATTTCACCTTTAACCTCCTAATATAATCCTATATTAGAAAGCTAACATCTTAAAGCTTATAATTTACTAAGTGTTGTTTCGTGTTTGTGTGTTGTTTTTGAGAATGGGTTCAAAGATTTTGCCATAACGAGTTTTAATGTGACAAAACAAATCAAAATAGCTCCACAATAAAGCATAGAAACACAGTTTCCTCATCAGTGGCATTGCCAATGTTCTCCTACAGGGCATGGTCCGAATCTTTTATTGCGGGTTATCAAGCGTTCGTCCTGAATTAGAAGTTGCAGAGCTGCCAGTTTCCCTTGGCACGACTGTGAGCCGAGCTCGTAAACAAATGGCTCAGTCTGACTAGCGGAGCACTCACAAATGGAATTACACGCTCCGAGAGCAGAATGTGGTACTCTGCCAGAGCAGACAGACAGAAAAATGTCCCGTCCATCTAAATAGTTCTGCAGCCGATACAGGCTGAGACAGGCCATGAAATGGTTGAGGGGTCACTGAGATGGCGACTTTGCAGACTGTCATACAATCCCACCTGTTGCCTGCTGGTAACTGGAGCTCTGCATACTCCTGCATCCTCACATTCACTCACTCACTGACACTCTGTCACTTTATATAATCACCCATTCCCACAGTCATTTACTCACCCTTTCACTCACTTACTCACTCTTTCACTGTCTCACTCACTATCTCACATATATAATCACCCATTCCCTCAGTCATTCACTCACTCACTCTCTCACATATATAATCATCCACTCCCTCAGTCATTCACTCACTCACTCTCTCACATATATAATCACCCATTCCCTCAGTCAGTCATTTACTCACTCACTCTCTCACATATATAATCACCCACTCCCTCAGTCATTTACTCACTCACTCTCTCACATATATAATCATCCACTCCCTCAGTCATTCACTCACTCACTCTCTCACATATATAATCATCCACTCCCTCAGGCATTCACTCACTCACTCTCTCACATATATAATCATCCACTCCCTCAGTCATTCACTCACTCACTCTCTCACATATATAATCATCCACTCCCTCAGTCATTTACTCACTCACTCTCTCACATATATAATCATCCACTCCCTCAGTCATTCACTCACTCACTCTCTCACATATATAATCATCCACTCCCTCAGGCATTCACTCACTCACTCTCTCACATATATAATCATCCACTCCCTCAGTCATTCACTCACTCACTCACTCTCTCACATATATAATCATCCACTCCCTCAGTCATTCACTCACTCACTCACTCTCTCACATATATAATCACCCATTCCCTCAGTCATTTACTCACTCACTATCTCACATATATAATCACCCACTCCTTCAGTCATTCACTCACTCACTCTCTCACATATATAATCACCCACTCCCTCAGTCATTCACTCACTCACTCACTCTCTCACATATATAATCACCCATTCCCTCAGTCATTTACTCACTCACTCTCTCACATATATAATCATCCACTCCCTCAGTCATTTACTCACTCACTATCTCACATATATAATCACCCACTCCCTCAATCATTCACTCACTCACTCACTCTCTCACATATATAATCATCCACTCCCTCAGTCATTCACTCACTCACTCACTCTCTCACATATATAATCATCCACTCCCTCGGTCATATATAATCATCCACTCCCACACTCACTCTCTCACATAAATAATTACCCACTCCCTCAGTCATTCACTCACTCATTCACTCGCTCACATATATAATCACCCACTCCCTCAGTCATTCACTCACTCACTCTCTCACATATATAATCACCCACTCCCTCAGTCATTCACTCACTCACTCACTCTCTCACATACACATAGTAATGTAAATAAAGTAACTCCTTAAACTCTAAGCACCTGTCATTGGACACAGGTTCTAGGCTTCAGTTCCTCTATCCCATCCCTACATAACTTACTGAATAATTGACAGTAGACAGTCAGAAAAATATAACATAAGCCTAGAATTTAAAGAGGATAGCACTGCAAATGAAAGGTCTATTAAGGGACTTCATTGAACTTTTATATCCCATCTTGGGTCACACACATACAAACACACGCACACACAGACACAGCACAATCAAATGGACTTCAAGTAAGCCCACTTTATCACACGTGCAGGGGTGTGCAGTCAGTCGCGACTCGCAAGGGGTCCAAACACCTGTGTCACCACTGTGTTACAGCGCTCTCCATCAAGGCCAATCAGAGTCTGGCAGCTTAGGACGAGGAGGCACAGAGCAGAGCTTTGCTCGCTCTCCCCTTACTCGTCCCTTCACTCGCGCAGCCGGGGATCAATGGCGTGGTGGGCGCTCCTCTCCCTGCCCACCACTCTCCTCATTATCCCCCCATCCCGCTGCTCGACGCCTATGAATAGTCAATAACAAACAAGCGGGCAGGAAATGAGGGAGCAGATGAAGGCGGCCCCGCCGATTGATGTGCTCCGTATTCGTGGAGAGCTGCTTTTTTCAGGTAGACAGACTTCACTCCACTGGAGGATTATCCTTTAATTGCTGTCACCTGCTCTTTTCCTGCTCTGGAAAAGAAGAACTTTTCTTCAGGACTACGGCTTTTGGGCTTGGGCTTTTTAAAACTTAATCGATGAAGAGGTTTCATTGATGGGGACTCTTCTTTGATGCTTTAAGTTGGGTTGGAGGTTAACCCTCCCTCTGCTCTGGGGGAAGTATCTTGGGACACTGGGAGGGACCTGGATTTGGAACCTGACACGAAGAGAAGTACTTGCTTGTAAGAGATTCACATTTCTCCAGCTCCTGTCAACCACTGGTTGGAACAATGGTGAGATATGAGATCTGTGAGCTCATGGTTGACTGCGAGTGTGTGTTCCTTCCTTGGTAGATTGTCCCATCAGTCCTTGACCAGTGCCTTGGAGAGTGCCAGACACAGTGGAGCGGCTGGGAGGATGTTCCTGTGGGCTGGAACCAAAGGAGCTCAGGGATCAGGAAACGAAAGAAGGTACGACACTTTGTCATTATGAATAAAAGAGGAAACTTCCAATTGATGTAAACAACAAGAATTGGTCATATATTGTGGTTCATTGTTCAGGGATGTTGAGAAAAACAGAGCATTGGTTGGAGCTGATAAAGCTGCCATACATCGATGCATCAAATGTTCTTTGTTCAAGAATATTTCAAATATTCCCATAATGGCATTCCAGTTGTTAAACACAAAGGTTAAATGAGGCATAAGGGGGGAAAAAATCTGGCATTATTTTTTTTTTATCTCTTTGTCTACAGCCAGCACTCAAGCTGAACCATAATAATATCTGTAATAATAACCAGACCCACATTATTTAATGTTAAAGCAAATTGTAGTTGCATTTAGGCAAATATTGCTTTAAGATCTCGGTTTAAAATTGGGTTTTTGTAAAGGTTTTTTGGATTTTGCATGAAGCACTTGCTTCTTGAGGCAGAGCTTGTGATTCAGCCCCACTTTAACTTTCTACCATTCTACCATTGATCATTCATTGATTGCTCTTTAATCTCTAATAGACTTCAGTGGAACTGTTTACGTAAGTGGGATTTTGAGGTTAAATTCTATTACGTCTCTGGAGTTTTATTGACTGAATGTCAGTCAGGTATTAAAAGCAAAGTTGTTAGTCATTTGTTTTCTGTGTGTGTATGTGTATGTATGTGTGTTTGTGTGGGCTTTTCAGGCGTTATACTCTGGTTGTATGTAGACTCTATTTCTTCTCTGATTCTTGTCTTTTTCATGTATGTTCTGATACCACCAATTATTTATGCCATTTTACCAGAACCATTTATCAGAAGATCAGGGAGTATGACATTCTGGACAAGAGGAAGACTGTGACCGCTTTGAAGGCTGGAGAGGACAGAGCTATTCTTTTGGGCCTCAGCATGATCCTCTTTTCTGTCATGATGTACTTTGTCCTGTGTATTACAATGGTGCGCTCCTACTCAGACAGGTAAGGCCACCTGCTAACCTTCCTAGTACTTACTAACCTTCAGTGTGTGTAAAAGGTATGAGCTTTAAAAGACAATGATGAGACAATGTTGTTCAAATGTAGCTATAAAATTAGATTATTACATATAAGGCAGTATATGAATTATCTTTAGTATTTGATTCTGTATTAACAGGTTTGACTGAGCATCTGAATTCTTCTAGAAATAACAAAAAACATATCTATAGATGTACATAGATCTACACATGTCAAAATTATGAACAACCTATCTGTTGAAGCTCAGTCGATACTTAACAGTGTTATGGTGAGGGTTGGAATTTGAGTTGAGGTTAAAGTTAGGATCAGTGAAGACTGCCAAATTGTTCCATGTAACTGTGATAAGTAGCTTGTAAGATATTTGATAGGCATATTTGCATTCTGACCATCCTTTGCTAAGCTCTGTAGTGGTCTTAAACATGTTGCTTTGGCGCTATGTAGTTGGTGTTAATATCTAATGTGTATCTTAAGTTGTTGTGCAAGTCAGGACATTTGGTAAGAATTGTTCAGCTTTACCTAAATGCATTTCAGAATTTCAGAACCAATAAATCAGTTCTTTGACACACAGGAATTTGACCTACGCCTTTAACCCAATAGTAAGGACCCATGCCTGTAGTGATGGGCAGCCCTAGCTGCAGTTGAGGGATAGCTTCCTTGCTTAAGGGCACTTCAGTCATGTCCTGTTGGTTCAGGGGATCAAACCAAGTGACCTTTCTTGTCATAAGGCCAGCTCCTCTAACCTTCAGGGTGTGGCTGCCTCCTTTTTTTTGCATTTTCCTTTTTATTATTATAGTTTTGTTGATTTTTTTTCTTGATAGATTTCTTCCACTGTTCTCAGGCAGGAGTTTTCTCACCAGTAGTCAGGCATTAAGAATTACATTCCAATACAGTGCAAAATTTGGCAATGCACAACCACTGAAAGTGGGAAATGCAACAAATGTTGTCAGTTTAAATGTAACACACATCATTTAGTTACTGCTCTAAAAAACTACTCCGCTGTTGTAGAAATACACTCAGCAGGTACAGTGACTAGCAGTCAGTAGCAGGCAACACGCCCACACGCCAACAGTAATGAGGCAAAATCGATAACCAAGCAATATAAAAAAGATTCACTCACAATAAAGGTAGGCGGACCAAAAACAAATGAATAGGGTCAGTAAAACAATATGTAAATATTATATTATTATATTATATTACATTATATTATATAACTATTTTAGATGATTGGAGAATGCACACTTCTGGGATAAATTCCATGATTCAGTGAGCTACCAATGCTAAATAAATTATTATTTATTAAACCATGCTTTCATTATTGAGAATATTTATAGAAACCACTGCTAAGAATAAAGCAAGAATAAGAGCAAGAATATAGAGAAGCAAAGAAAGCAAGAAAATTAAAATAACAAAAAAAATTCATAGGAATTATAACTCTTAATATAACTATTAAACTCTGTGTGGCAGTGCTGTTGTTCTTGCAAGAGAGATCCAAAACGAACGTTTTTATGCCTTTGTGGATGAACCAAATCTGTCCAAAATCTGTAATGCACATTTGTTGTGTATGTTTCCCTAGAGGCTCTCCATCTCCATCTGTGTAAATAGCCAATTGTATTGACGACAGTGGTCAAGCACTCTGGGGTAAGCTTCAGATTGAGCCACTATGTCAGGGGCTAATATTGAGCTGCTGTGAGCATGTGCAAATACCTCTGACCCAGCGCAGAATGCACATGGATGAAGCACTGACATGAAGTGCCAGAGGCAGTTAATATCACAGCTGAGCCTCAGGGATGGAGCTCTGATACACACCAAGTGTCAGATAGAAGGCCTGGTCGGCAGAAAGGGGCGAGACGTGATCCACGACACAAACACCTGAAACAAAAGAGCTCCGGTATGTCACGCCGCACTCTGATGAACAGTTATCATGGACACACCTGTTGTGGTCACTATAATAAATAGGGCTGTTCGTGATACAGAAAGGCATTTAAGGCCTGATGATAGGCCACACTACCGCCACAAACCAAGAAACAAGTGTTCTAAGTCTCAGCAAACCAGTCTCACGCCCTTCTACAAAGTTCAAGTAAAGTACACTTTGATTAATGACAGAAGTTTTGTTGGAACTCCCAAAGTAAAGCCACTTGCCACGTAACACTTCCAAAGACTCACCTGCAGTCAAGGGGAAAATAAGTCATCAGTGTGGAAATGGGATAATCCAGAGGTGACGCTGGAACTAAAGGGGGACTTCCTCACATGTAATTGAGTTTGATGTCATTGCATTCTATGCATACAAATGTTCTGTAGCAAGGTAAGGAAAGGGGGCCAAGGGGAGCTGAAGGTGTATGAACACTAGTAGTTCTGCATGGCGAGTAGTGTTAGATTTGATTAGGATTGAAATAAATAAATGAATACACATAGTTTTTTCCAAAGTTCACCACTTGACACTTGAGTAATGCTTCTCATGGATCATGTGTTCATAATGTTATATGAAAGCCTTATGCAGTATACATAATAATGTAGAATGCTTCTGTCAGGCCCTCGTTACCTCGTTATCTCTCCCAAGGGGCGATCCCAGGACTCCGCCCACAGGCCTATATAAAGATTTCCCACTCGTTCTTAGCTCTGTTGCAACCTCTGTACCACTGCGTTCCACGGTGTGTTCAAGGTTCCCCTATTCTGACTTAGGCATTTTCTGTCTGGTCTAGTATCTGGTAACCTTGCTCTCTTGTTTGCCCTGGTATTCTGATTCTGTTTTGCCACCACTTGTCACCGCCACTGTTCGTATGTTCATTATTTTTGCCGAAGCCCTCTTGTTTTGTGTTTGTCACCACGCCCAAGCCTAGTCACCTAGTGTTTTGGTTGTTTTGTATGTTTTATGTGTTCCCCTGTATCTCACTCAGCTTCCTCCCAGTCCCAGGTGTGTTGTTTTGCCCAGTTTGTGTTGCTACGTTATGCTTTTGCTTTCTGGTTCTGTCTCTTAGTTTACATTTACATTTACGGCATTTAGCAGACGCTCTTATCCAGAGCAACTTACAAAAGTGCTTTGCTATTTACCCAAGAAAAACCTCAGCTAGTTAGAATAGATTAATAGTTCAAAGATACCTCTAAGCTTTAGATATTACTAAGCACAAGTCAATAAGGTGACCATAGTACTCTGCTATACGTCCAAGTATTCTCGGAAGAGGTGGGTCTTCAGTCTGCGTTTGAAGACAGCGAGCGACTCGGCCGTTCGGACACCCAGGGGAAGCTAGTTTGGTACACCCCTAGTTATATTTTGTTCAGTTATTTCTTGTTACATTGCCCTGTTTGTCATTAAAGTCTTGCATTGTTCATCCCTGCAAGTGTTTCCTTGTTTTCCCTGCCACGCCTGACCCGGCATGACAGCTTGGCATATTCCCTAAGTCAAGGTAATTACATGCATAGCAAGATTATATAATTTGTGTGACTCATGATGACAGTTGTTCATAAAAAACAATGCTGACAACAATGGAATGTGCCTATGACACTTAATACAGTATCAGTCAGGTTTTTAGAGCTTAAAAAAGTCTGAAAGTGGGCCAAAAGTGTTATTACCAGCTTCATTTCCCAGAGAATACCCCACCAGTTGTGGAGTGTTAAGGGGATAAGTGGAGAATTTTAAATGTGCTTGATTGTCATATTTAGGAATAAAGGATTCTTAAGAGGCTTAAACTGTTACTTACATCTAATAGTGATTCACAAACAGGACATTTCAGGACACTTTACTTAGTACCTAGGTCAAAAGTACCTAGTTTATTGAAAATCCCTTGAACAAGCCATGGCATGGTCACTTTTTACTGAAGTGAAGCACTGCCTCAAATAGTTATGAGACTGAAGAGAAAATGCTGTTTTGGGATGTGGGAGAGCAATGCTGCAGTTGATTGTACCAAGATGATTTGTGTTCATTTCCACTACCTGTAATCAAACGTCTTTGGTAGCCAGACAGTTTGATTGTGCTTCTGTCATCATTGTTGTGTTTTTGCCAGATGTACTTTGAAAAAGTCTGTTGTGAGTATACCAGAACTTGGTATAGTGCTCTGTAACCTTAGCGTATACAGTGTTACTAGGAATAGATGTTATAGGGATAGATGACTTTGTGAAGTAAAAAACAGTTTCATACATGTAATACTAACTACGTAGGAGCAATTAATTATGCTGTATACTATTTTATAGTGTATTTGAACTTTAATGCTTTGCTCATAGTTCGCTAGCTCTCTGTTCTGTTTGGGTGCTAGGCAAAAAAGTCAGTTGTTCCCACTCAGCCCTGGCTCTGTAAATGGAAAACAAAAAAAAGGATCGGGTCAAGCCACACAACACTATTCCAGTCAATCAGCAGTGGGGAGAGGGGCAGGGGAGACTGCATTTTGAACTGCATGCATCGTTAAGAAGAGATGGCCGAGGAACAGTCAAAAAGGCAAAAATCTGACAAACAAAATCCAAGAAAAAGAAAAGTTCTTAGATCAGAAGAGGGCGAAGACACATTGGAGAGGAATTTGGACAGTGGAGAGACCTCTGAATGTTAAAAGACATGAAAAGGGATGATAGATGGGTAACATGACTTTGTGGCATTGTTTTGTCCCATTTGTGAATGTTTGTGAGAACTGGCTTTCTCAGCAACAGTAATTGTAGCAACAGTTTGCTAATTACTTGCCATGACGTTATCTCATGGTATCGTACAAATTTTGCAACGCTTGGATAGCCATCTAGGGTTAAACAGATATTTGCTGGTACAGTGGAAATATTTGAATTCACGCAAAAATTCAAAATGATGTGCTAGGTTACAATAGTTGGACAAGGCCAATTAGCCAGCATACTAACATTGCGATAGCGATGTAGGCAGTTTGCCGACCCACTAACTTCTAAACACAGCATCCAAAACGTCCAACATTGAAACCATGGCATTACCACCAGCAAGGGCCTCATCCAACATCATAAACAAGCCTGCCACTGCCTTGTCTAACATCGCTAGCGTCGTATAAGCACACTGGCCCACGGCCTTGTCTAACATCACATAGTGTGTTTGTTATAAAATAATTCTATACACACGCAGATGAAGGAAGGGTGTTTTTAATGGTTATTCTACAACAGTGCTACATATAACGAGAGACAACATAATATGTCTCAAGATTGTTTCTGATTTATTATCTTGTTGGACTGATACATGGTCTTATTATATGACTAAAAAGCCAAACTAAGGGTCCTAATGCTCAAAATTACTCTCTCTCTCTCCCTCTCTCTCTCTCTCTCTCTCTCTCTCTCTCTCTCTCCCTCAGTGTGTGGACAGAGGAGTCGAGTTGCACAGTGTTAAACTCCAGCATAATATCGGAGATTAACTGCAGCTACAGCTGTGGTTCGGAGTGCTGGAAGAGTTCCAGATATCCATGCCTGCAGGTGTACGTCAGCCTGAACTCTTCCGGCCGAGTGCTGCGCCTCTCCCACAATGAGGAGGCCCAGGAGGCCAACCCCGAGGTGCTTATATAAATCACACGACCCACACTCTGCATACAAGGAATAGGCCAAATGTCTTAAACACTACGCACAGTCAGAGCAGCTGACATTTTAGAATCGTCTAGGGGAATTTTGGGAATATAAGGAAGCTATTTGATTTTAATTTTAAGCTACAGTATATCAACATCTGGTGTTCCAGTGTATCATAGAATGCATGCATTCAGTATTTAGGCTGTTGTTTGATATAGAAATATTACGTATGTGACTCTGGTTGAGAACCAATTTATGGCATTTTTATTTAGAATCAGATTTTTTGACTTTTATGGTGGAGAAAAAAAAGAAGAACTGCTTTTGCTGCCTGGTTTACATCACCATGAAAACTCACAGTAGCTACATTGTAACCATATTGACTTGTGCTTTGTAGTGTCTAAACTGAATTTTTAGTCTATTCAAACTAGCTGAGGTTATTCTTGGGTAAATAGCGAAACATTGCTAAATGCCTTAAATGTAAATGTAACCAATATGGTAACGTTTTAGGACAGTTTTACAGGACAGTGTTGCTGTCCCTTCTGTGTCCTCTCAATGTCCATTCGTCTCCATGTGCAGTTAGCTAGCTGAAGATAGGTCTGCTAGGGTAGGCTTTTAGCCTGGCATGGATGCACAGGCTTTTCGTGGATGGCCTACTCTTCCATCCTTTTTGGGGTATAAATGAATTTTGGGAAGTGGCCCAGGCCAGTTACACAATTGGAATTGGCCTGTTGTACAGTTCCATTACCTGGGTTTTGCTTTTGAAAGAGAACACACCAGCGTTTGAGGTTCACATTATGTCTCTTGCATGTCCCATGAACTCTTATTTCTCAACTATGCCAAGGTAAATACAATGTTCCATTCTAGAGCATCTTAAACAGCTGTCTACCTTATGGTGTTACAAATATGTCAATATAATATTAGTAATTTACCAATAGAAGTAATTATAATATGCTTTATTAAACATCTTATCATCGTGTGGATACTGACATTCAGGTGTTCATAAATATGTACGTTTGCATGTTCTTTAACGCTTCTGCAAGTCACTATGTGGGCTTTTTTTTTTTTAAACAAAGTGTTAAAATGTCTTAAATAGCAGAAGCAGTTACACACTCTGAAATCAACGGGAAACAGAAAGAAGCAGAAATACGGCCTCCTTTTTCAGCCAGGATCCTATTAACTTCTCTACTCCCTGTGGTACTACTTTAACAGTATTTTACGATGGTCAGTACTGCAGTTTCTTTACAAGCAGAAAACAGCGCTCGTCTCTAAATGGTATTAAACTTGACATGTTCATTGAAAAGTTCCAGTATATGACTGTATGTCACTGTAAAAGGAACACACAGCTCATTTTAAGCAGTTCAACATGTTCTGTGTGTCAGAAAAGCAGATCATTGTATTGAGTTAATGCAAGAGCATTCTGTCCTCATGATCACTGAATGGTGAGACAAAAACTGAAACTCAGTAACTGCTGCTGAGTCATTATTGCACTCACATGTATTAGTGGTTAAACATTCATTAGTATTTCATGTCCTGGTTAATTGATCATGCAGTTTGCCCCGGCGGAATTACAAGTCGTGTGAGGATAAATCAATAAGCACTTTGCTTACTGGGGAACCCAAAACAGGTACTAATTTCATGGCTACAGTGGAGAAGAGACTGAATATTTAGCTCTGTAATGTTTTTAGGGCATTTTCACACCTGTAGTTTAGGTTTGTGTTAGGTTAGGTGTAGTGTAGGTTTGCTCTGGTCTGAATCAGCATTTTCCCCTTTGCTTTCACACAGGGAAAAAAGCACACCAAAATGATTCACGACAAACCCTATGAGAAAGTAAATACAGGAAGAAGGCCCTGTGTTCTGGACTAGTGTGTATTCCTGTGCAATTTAACAATTTAACTTAATAGCTGTAGTAATTATCTGGGCAGTATACCAGGTTAACACTAGGCTATGAAAATTGTTTAGCCGTTTAGCAAAGCAGCAGAGCACCAAGATTAAAAATAGTTGGGTCAGCTCACGTTCTCACCACAAACAAACCACTCCAGAGTTTGTTTTGGACCGGACTGAGACCACCTCCTTTGGAGGGTCTCAGTGTGGTTGTTTTGTGTGATTACAGTATTTACACCTGCTCAAACAAATCGCACCAAGGGTGAAAATGAACCAGAATCTGATTGAACCAGACCAGAGAATGCCCTCAGTTACAGCAGTGGACCCCAATCTTGGTCCTCTCCAAAACACATACACACTCCTGATCAGGCAGAAATGTTTATTCAGCTTTTTCCAAATTAGACTTTGGTTAATGATGATCAAGTCATAGTTCATTAAGATTTTTTAATGTTTGCAATCAAGTTAAAAACCTGTTAACAGTACATTGTGACTCAGTGTAGTGAAAAAGTAAGCCCAGTCATCAGTCAGCAACAACCCTGCACTGGTGAACATTGTCAGGATTTTCAAAAACATTTGAATACATGTAAATGGGTCCTACCGATATCGCAGATGACATGACCATGTTAGCCCAAATTGGAACCAGTTCCTGGATTTTGTCATGTCTGCCCCACATATGGTTGCCCACCAGGGTCAGTGATGGGACCAGGAAGTGTTAAACATGGGTCCCATCTGGGTTGTCCACCGCAAATGGTGCCTAGATGGCATCCATGTGAGATTTGGGTGGGCTGTAATAATGGTGCCCATTTGGGAAGCCCAACTATGTCCAAGTAACAACACAGAGCCAAGGCCCACCTGGAACCCACCTGGAACCCACTTAGCCCACGTTCCACCATCTGTTGGCTGAGATGTTGTATTGTTTTGTATTTAATAAATACATTTTTAGATTCTTCGTTAAAATAGTTTATTAATGGGCCCGCTTTTATTTCTAGCCAAGTAAAGTATCAGTACAATAGCAATACTTTTAGTTTAGTGGATATTTGCACTGTTTGTTTTAAATGGCTGTAGAGTCTGGAAGTTACTCTTTCAGCACAGTGTACCTGTAGCTAAATGCACCTCATTCTTTTTCCGTGCAGTGCTTCTATGTGCCAAAGTGTCGTAAGGACCACACAGCAATGCACACATTAGTGCTGAACATCTCCGAGCGTCTGAAGACTCAGCACCAGGTGCCGTGTTACTACGACCCAGCCGAGCAGCAGGACAATGTGCTTTTGACTCGGCTGTATGGCCGCAGCGCCATCTTTTCCTCACTCTTGTGGCCTACGTGCACGCTTGTGATGGGCACGCTCATCGTTGCCATGGTGAAGCTCACCCAGTACCTCTCCATTCTCTGCGAGCAGATCAGCCGCATCAAAAGGTGAGCCGGCCTGGTCCGGCTAAGACTGCCCGCTGTTTGACTTGGAAACCATGAGGCATGCAATGGAACGAGAGAGAACACAGAGCGAAACTATCTCTAACTGCTGTATTTTTCGCAGGATCGGTCTTTCTCTACTAGCAGATGCCTTGACCACCAAGGACAGTGCAGCGAAGTTCGACAGCGTGGTTTGAATGTGGCCGTGGAACCTTTACAGCATAAAGACTGCATGGTGGACAGGAAGCAGCGCAATCATATGAGGGCTGGGCAGACCAGCGTTTGAGCTGAGCCCCTATCTACTTTGGTAATCAATCCACAGTGTGGTGACAAAGTATAGGCTTTTGTCTCGGGCCATCTTGGACGTTCTCTGATGGCATGAGCAGGAATTACACAACACATACTGGATGAAGTCCATCTGACTGAAACCCTGAAAAGAAGATGTGGTGAAGTGTCGATGACATTTGAGCACCAGTGGAGCCTTCAGTGGTCACAGGCCAAGAAACTGCCACTGGTTAACATATCCCCCGAACAGCTGACTTGCTGCATATATTACACTTGCAGAAACTGGAGTAAACGCCATAAACCAGGCCCGTTGGCACTGTGATCATAGTCATTCATGACATTCTAGAAAAAATGAACTGCTGCATTTACAAAAGGTCAATAGTAGCATCTGACAAGTTGATAAATGACCCAAAGCACAGTTACCTTTCTGAACTTAAAAAGCACAAATCTGTAATCAAGTAGCAATGCTGTTGCATGTGCGAAGATGAATGATGCGTTTAATTACAGCTCTGTGTTCTGTCCACATCTTATTGAGCCACACATTGATTCATTTGTGGTCACATGTCCAGTTTTTTCCACAAGAAGGCAACTTTAACTTGCGCTGTCTGCTATGCGTTGCATTTCACTCAATAACTGATGCATCAGTAAGTACGTAGCTAATGGAGTATGCTCTTTATCCCTGATGATTGCCTTAGTTAATAAATATTTGTTTTATAGATTTTCTAAATTCCCAAGATCCCAAGAAAACAATTCCTGAATTCCTAAGTAAATGGAACAGACTCGGAACGAATTCATTATATTTATATAAAGAAAATGCATTGGACTGTTGTCATTCTTTAAAGAGCAGTGTTATATTGAAGATATATCCATTTAAAAAGAGGTTATTAATTATGCCCCATTTGTTGCCATAAATGCCTGTGAAATTGAGCTCATGTGTTGCTCAGACTTAATGTTTACAGTGTCACCATAAACCTCAGTGAACATTTTGCCCAATCTTTTGCCCAATCCTTTCTATATTTGCTCACAGAAAGAAGATGGACAGTTATGGTCAGTACATACACTCATCATGGACATAAGTGTCATATCAATTTTGGGCTTTCAGTGATTCCTTTATGATTTCTGCCCAATTAGATTCGTATTAGTTATTAGTATTAGTTCCAACATGTCTTACCTTGCCAAAGCCTTCTAATTTCCTGTTAGTGATCATGATTAACTGCAGTCGGTAGCTTCTCTACCATCCACATAATAGATTTTAGTTTATTTAGCAGCTCTCTTTGGATTGACCAACATACAGCACAATGGGAGGTGTAGCCACTTTACCATGGTCTGTAAGAAGACCCAAACTGTCACCTTAACCTAAAAGGGAAATTGATTCAGGCCTACCATAAACTGGAAGCTGCTGGGACAGCATTGTCATTGTCTACAGCCAAGCAAGTTTTACATTGCCATGGACTGACGAGAGGCTGGCGTCCAAGAAAGAAGCCCCTGTCCCAAAAACTCCCCCGATAATGAACAAACTACAAAGAAATTGCCTATTGGAAGAAAGTTTTATGATGAGACAAAGATGTTGGTAGGAGTAAAGGTAAGGCATTCAACCCAAAGAGCATTGCACCAACTGTTAAGCAAACTTTTATAGCAACCTACTCTGGGGCTGTAAGTGGTACATTGCACATAAGGGATGCAATATTACTGAACAAGGAGGAATACCTCAGACTTCTTAGGCATAACCTCAAACTATCAGCTAGACGGCTGAAACTTGAACACAACTGGGTGTTCCAACAGGACACCATCCCAAACAGACCACTAAGACCCACGTGGGCCAAAGGATCTTAAGAGCTAGAGTGTCTCTGCCAAGTGAGAGTGGTCCACCACCCAAAAATACCCATCCAAGAGCGATTCTTTGCTCAGAAACAGACCAGAAAGGGCAAAAGGGTTAAGAGAAAGTTCAAATGTGCATGGTAAAAGATGAACCACACTGCTTAACTGCACACCAGCAATGTGAACCTACAAGGTTTCTGACGAAGCGGCCAGTCAGTCATCTTCAAATGATGGCGTTTGTCCTGAAACCCTTTTTTCATTGTTCGACTGTGGCCAGTGTAATCTTTGAAGATCCCTCAGCGTAATTTAAATCGCACCAAAGCTTATGATGAAGAAAAGATCAGTGGACGATATAACAAGTACTAACGACTTGTGGTGTAGTTCAAAGGTAAAACCTAAACCTCTGTGTGTGAGAGTCTGGCGTGGCCCGGTGCTTTCAGCAGCTGTTGATTTAACTGTCCTTGGGAGATGGATTTGCAATGAATGGTACCTGAAAGTATCTTGAAAGGGCACCTTTTAAAAGCGCAATCAGCTGACTGGCTGTGATGAAACGGCCAGTGTCGGAGACTAATCAGACGGCTGGTCCGCCTGGCCACACAACATTTATTCCGACCTCTCTGACAGCTGCCTCCCAGACACACTCTTCTTTCTCTTTTTCATCCTGTCTGAGATGGAGCTTCGTAGATGTAATTATTCGTTAAAAAAAAAAAAAAAAACAACAACAAAAGCACAGCTGGGTGGTACCGTGTTATTTGGAGCTGATGAGGCAATTTCCAAAGAATTTGTTATTGACAGAAGATAAATGTGGCTGCTTATTCAGACAGAGACTCATTCACACTTGCCTAGGGGAGGGTACAAGAGAATCATATGATGACTGTGTAATTTTCTCCTCGCTGTCTCGCTCTCACTCTCTCTTCGGGTCCATTTGCAATGACACACTATTAGTCCTCTCCAGTTGATAACCCCTGCATTGTGAAGAGGTTTATGGGGTATGTGAAATGAGGGATTGCTCATAAACCACTGCGTGGTAACTGTTGACCAGAGGAGACAATTTCACATCGAAAGCAAGTGTTGTAAATTAGGTGACTGAAATTTGTTGATTGATTTGGAATAGAATACTGTTTCTATTTTTGCTTTGCAATTTAGAAAAGCACAGTTACAACAGTTAGTACAGAGCAGTCATCTATAAAGCCCAGGGTGTACAAATGGATGACCTTTAATGATGACCTTTGACCAGAAACAAAAGTGCAGTCTTAGTAATATATAGTGCCTTGTACTTTAAATACTAAATATGCTACGGTGTTGCTAATTGGCTGCTAGGTGCTTGCTCATTTTCTTTAACGCTTACTAAGGCTGGTGAACACTTGCTAAGGGATCTCGGACCACTTCTCCATGCAGAGCATTTCCTTTTCTTTGACGTTCTGGGGTGTATTTCTGTGGACTGCCTTTTAATACACACCACAGGTTTCTGAAGATTGAGTAGGCCATTGCAGAACTTTGATGGTGTGTTGTAGCAAAATCGTGAACATTGATGTGATGAGTTTCACAAGATCACCTGGACCACTACCAACAAATCTGCTTTAAAACATCAACGGTTCACCACCATTTAACAGTGTGTATCATTTGCTTTATCTTGAATGCAGTGCCTATGTTTTTGCCAAAAGTGATGCTGGTCTGCGTGACTGCAAAATGAAAGATTTTGATCTCCCCTGACCACGTCACATGATTTCAGTCGTAACTCCAGTGCCATTTTGCTGTTCAAGTGCTACACTTCGTAGCTTCGTTCGAACTTATAGAGGTGAGTTCAGGAACAGGTAGTGTAAGGAATTTTACATGTGTACAACCTTTAATATTTACTTCGCAGGAAAACAGTGTACACTGTTTAATCAAACGAAACACTCATCATCATTATATGTATTGTTTATTTTATATGACTGTTGATGCCCAGTTTTGAGGGGTGCCAATAATTCTGGAGTTGCCTATATTAGGACAAGGCAAACACTAGTAGATCTAAGAACAAAAAAAAAACAGAGCAACCCAAATACTACATCCAATCTAACATTGTGACCATTCGCACCTGCACAAAATACATCGCTGGGGCGGAGTGACATACCCAGTGACTGTGCTGCAATTGCTGACATAGCTATTGACTATGTCATCCCTTTAAAATGCAAGGGTCTGTATATATCTACTTTACTGATTGGTTGTTACAAAAACTGAATAACAAACTCTTAGGTTTAGGAAACCATTCATTTAGGAAACACCACAGCCAGAATCAGCTATGCAGAATATACAGTTACCTAAAGTCCTTGCATTGCCAGGGTCCTTCCACACCACTGCTGTCCATCAATCACGAGAGTAAGTGAATTTTAATTCCTTTATCAGATGCCTCCGTTGGTTGTCACTGGTCATAAAACCAGTCAATGTATCTGATTGATGGTGGGCCTGCCTAATACTAATAAAAAGGTCACTTGCAATTTTGTTGAACCAAAGCGTATATTTAATAGGCCCACATAGAACAAGACTTCAACCCCCACCCTGCCCAACTGAAATGCAAGCTGATGTTATGATGGTGCCTACAGATGAGCATTTATGAGCAGCTTTAAAACAAGAAAATAAGCACACTGAAACTAACACTGCAGCATGTGATGCATGAACGCCAATTTATTCATCTGCAGTGTTCTGCATTAGCTGCCTTAACAACAACAACAACAACCGAATCACATGTTCTAACAGCACAGTGTCCAAGCATCATCCACTTTATTTTGCATACAGCAGTGTTCAGATATCCAGGTCTCCAGTGGTTAGATATCCAGGTCTCCAGTGTTCAGATATCCAGGTCTCCAGTGTTCAGATATCCAGGACTCTAGTGTTCAGATATCCAGGTCTCCAGTGTTCAGATATCCAGGACTCTAGTGTTCAGATATCTAGGTCTCAAGTGTTCAGATATCCAGGTCTCCAGTGGTCAGATATCCAGGTCTCCAGTGTTCAGATATCCAGGACTCTAGTGGTCAGATATCCAGGTCTCAAGTGTTCCGATATCCAGGTCTCCAGTGTTCAGATATCCAGGACTCTAGTGGTCAGATATCCAGGTCTCCAGTGGTCAGCTATTCAGGTCTCCAGTGCTCAGATATCCAGGTCTCCAGTGGCCAGATATCCAGGTCTCCAGTGGTCAGATATCCAGGTTTCCAGTTGTCAGATATCCAGGTCTCCAGTGGTCGGATATGCAGGTCTCCAGTATTCAGATATCCAGGTCTCCAGTCGCAACCTTCTGAAGTGTACTCATGTCACGCCTCTGCTGCGCTTCTTTACTGGCTCTGTGTAGGCACTCGCATCAGATTCAAAACCAACCTATATTGTTCTGGCTAGGATTTATTCCCATAATGGACATCAAAGCACTTTGTAAGTCGCTTTGCATAAGAGTGTCTGCTAAATGCCATTACGAACATTACAAACGTTACAGTTGATAACATTGCTGGTCTACTTTACGTTCTTTTCTCTCCCACTCTGTCACTCAGGCCCTCATCTGTGTTTACACTACATATCTCGGTGTGACCACTGCAATTCTCTTCTTTTTGGCCTTCCTGTCTGTGGGTTGCAGTATGTCCAGAATGCAGCTGCTAGGGTTCTTACACAGACCAGACAACAGGAACATATCACTCCTACTGTAAAAGACTTCCACTTCCGTATATAGTAAAAAAAAATAAATAAATAAAAAAAAAACTTTTTTGTGCCTGCAAGGTCTTCGTACCGTTATTCTTGATAGGTATTCACCTCCAAGCTCTCCCCAATCCCTTAACTCCCACCTGCTTTTAGTGTGACAGGCCCAGAACTGTGTAACCCCATCCCTTTACATCTTTGTGATATTACGTCCCACCCCTTATTTAAAAACACTTGAAAATCTGTTTCTGTACACTTAAATAACTGACATAACAACTAATAATACATATACTGAAATAATTTCAGCATACACATTATTTATCTTTGTGCTATATACACACAACTGTATCAGAATATTATAACCATCAACCTAATAGTGGGAATAACCACACTTGACACTCGCAAGACGCTGTGGCCTGGACTGTATTAGGTGATGGAAGGTGTTCATTATAGAGGTTAACTCCTCCACTGTGACGTGTCCCTCTTTTTCTGAGATGCTATCCCCCTATTATCATGCCCTTTTGGACATCTGTCAAATCGTGCCCTTTGCCAGTGACAATCATTTTTCATACTGCTACAAATGACTGGTGTGCTCGTATATTTACATGTGCAGCAAACGCCGAGAAGTGGCATCTGTGATGTCCTGGGCCGAGTTCATTCCAAACCAAGAATGGTCATAACATACTGATATGACTGTGACAGTGGGTAAAGGGTGGTAGCATATCTGAATTTGCTTAATTTTGTGGAATGTTCTAGAGCTAGGTGTACTGAGAATGGACTTCCAATGCCCCATTTGTTGCTGGCACTGGGGATCAAATCTTTTGGGGCCAAGTGTACTTCTCTAACCTAATTTGTGTGGAAAAGTGAATATTGTACACTAAATATAGAAATGTATTGCTGACCTATGATTAAACTAATTATATTTAGTCTCAGCTAGACAACATTTACCAGCTTAAGCTCTAGAGACTCATCAGCTAGTTCATATTTATTACATCAGTCATATATAACTACCTCAATTACTTCTAAGTTTCACAGTGGAGAACTGAAGAACCCATCGTAGTTACTGATTGATAAGCCTGGATTGATAAGCCTGTGTCACTGAGCAGAAAAGGAAGAGAGCATAGAGTGTAGGAGATTAACAGCACTTAGGTGTACACAACATCCGAGCTAATGCCGGGGAGGGAATTTAAAGTGGTTTCAGCAGACAGCAGGCAGGACTCTTTCTTAGAGAGCAGGAAGCCGCACACTTCCTGCTGTTCCCCAGGCAACGAAACATAGCCCAGGCCTGACGAAAACTTCCTTACAAATACAGCTCTTCCTGTGCTCGGGCCGTGCAGCTGCAGTGCTCACTAAACAAGGACATCTGCGCAGGGCCCTAAACAGGAGGGGCTGGCACAAGCATAATCATGAAGAAAAAAACTTTCACTGTATTTAACACAGGTCAGTATTGTGTATCATATCTGTTACATATTTGAGTTTTTGATGCTCCTGTGGAATCATTAATAATCAAATTATTATTTATCTTAAATAAATACTAAATAATGTATATAAAAATAACAGATTTCTAAATTTGAAAAATGCAATTTTCTATATGCATTAGTTTATTTAATACATCTGCTATGAGCAATAAATTCCTGAAGTGTCAAATCTGATACAAAATAAAAGTCATATTTGCTAGTTATTTATTAATAGTTATTTCTTTTCTTTTTTTTATACCCACATAGGTCTATGTCTGAAAGCACTTTTTGTTGGTACATATATCCATCTATCCTCACATCTACCTCGTCTTGAAAAGGGTCATGGTGGGTCAAAGGCATACCGGGAGTCATTGGGTGCAAGGCAGGAATACCACCTTAACAGGGCACCAGCTCACTGAATGATACCACACACAAGCACAAGCACTCACACCTAGGGGCAATTTAGCATAGTCAATTTACTCACCATGAGCATTTTTGGGAGGAAACTAAAGTACTCAGTGACTGGAGTGGGAATTGAATCCACAACCCAAGCCTCTACGGTTGTGCGACACACGCACTGCCTGTGGCGCCACCATGCCGCCCTTTTCTTGACTCATTAAAAGCAATAGAGAATGGAGGCATAAACGTTATCTTCTCATAATAAATATTTTATTATGAAAATCACTAAATAATAAGCCTCCAGTTTAAGTGGTATACATTGCTCGCAACCAGGGCTCGGCACAAGATTTGCAGAAAAGGCAGTTTCTGAATTGATGATTGCTGATTGCTGAGGGCTGTGAAGCAGATGTATTGCTTATTGGTTGGTTATCAATAATTCTGGCCAAATGTAAGACTAATGTTAACCTCAACCCAACGAGTGTAACCCTAACACTAACCTTGACCTCATCCATAGTCCAAATCTTACAGTGGTCAACCCACAGGGACTTTAGGCCTTCAGAGAAGACCTAATGATTTATATGAATTCCAAAAATACATGTTCGTAAATTTAATTTATCTTCATTCATGATAATCATGTTTGTGTTTAACATGTGGGAGATTACAGTACTGGTCTTATTTCATCATACCAACAGTCTTGCAGGATGACCTGTGATAACTGATAAAAACCATGAGCTCTGCTCTCCATCAGATGGAGATCATCCGCCCCTTGGTTTGTGACCTAAAGCTCAAGCACAGTTGGGTTATGCAGCAGGACAATGACTTAAAGCACACAAGCAAGAGCGCCTCTGAATTGCTCAAAAGAAACAAAATTAAGGTTTTGGAGTGGCCAAAGTAAAAGTTTTGAGTTTATCCTGTTGAGATGCTGGGCTGTTCATGCTTAACAACTTAACTCAAAACTCAAAAACACCTGAATTTGCTGAATTGCTGAAAATTTGCTTTGCAGAATATGAAGAGTTCATTTACACGTTCGCCTCTTAGTCAACCACTGAATGACAAATAGGCGTAGATCATTAAACTGTGTTGCGTAATGGCACTTAGCAGCACAAATAGTCCAGTATCAGCTTGCTAGGATACCAGAGAGTGTTATGGTGTATGGACCATGTCATGGGGTTTAATGAGTTTGTTTGTTTGATGTGGCCACTTGGCCCTGGTGACATGCTCCTTGACCCTTGGCGGCAGGGTCAAGTCTGCAGTTTTGGAGGCTGCCTACAGGTCAGTCAGAATGACATCAGATGCCAGTTTGGTTGCAACAGCCATATGTCAGGGTGTAAGGTGTCAGTCACCAGTTTGAGCACAACATTCCACAACCACCATTGATGATTAAGTGCTGTCACTAATGCTTTCAGTACATACAAACAAACACGTATTCACACAAGTCGGTTTCTATACAGGATGTGAGCTAAGACATTGTTTCCTATTATATTTATCCTAACAAAACTTTGCATATCCAAACAGGCAGCAAGAGAAAAGAAAAGAAACGATTTTACAGACACCAGTACTATGTACTAGTGGAGAATAGTGACTATTAGAAGTAGGCCTTAAGTTCAAGCAATAGGTGGCAATAAATTGGAGGTAAAACTCACCTCTATGATAATGCTAATTTCTGCTAGGCCCCTATGAGACTGTAGTAGTATTGTTACACTAGGCTAAGGGCAATTCATGACATCAAATTCAATTAAATTAGAAAGATTAAGACTGTATTAAATTAAATACAGACATTTTAAACTTTTATGAGAGATTAGGAGAACATTTTCTTGCATGTTGAAGCTTAAAAGCAACCTTTTTGGCACCGAGTTGCAGCCGTCGGTTCTTATTTCTAACAACTAACTGAATCCTGGTTTGACTACAGCTTGTATTTACAGCCAGTGACATGTCTGAGACTTCCAGGAAGCCTGAGTGATCTTTGCTCTGATGGAATATTCACTGTTAATCAACATGTGTTTGTTTAAGTTGGCGGTTCAACTAATACAATAGGCAGTTGTGCTTGGCTGCAGCTACATAGATAACATGGGAAACAATTTCTTTTTGGTGGCTCAGTAGAACCCTGTAGTTACCCTCCACAAATATATATATATATATATATATATATATATATATATATATATATATATATATATATATATATATATATATATATATATATTTGTGGAGGGTGCCAATAAATGCTTGACCTAACAAATCAATGTGGAAAGAGGGGATTTGTTGTGATGCACACACAACAAATGAGTCTCACACTAGTAGCACACTATGTAGAAAATGAAACAGTTTGGACGTTTGCAGGAGTGTCCAATCAGAGAAGGATTTCTCATCAGGGAGGACTGTGTTTGATTCTGGCAATGGAGTGTCACACATGGCTAGACAGGTCTACATGGGCTACTAATGCAATGATCTGGCTCCCTCTGCTGTCCCCTTCAGCAATCCATTAGCTGCCACACTGAAGAAGTCATGCACTGAGTTCAAATGTACGCCAGGCTTCTTTCTTTCTGGTCCTGGAGGCCCGGAGTCCAACACAGATGATTTTCCTGCTCAAACACAGCTGATTCAGCTAGTCTGTTAGTTTCTAGGGTTTAGTCTAAAGGTTTAATTTAAGAGAAATCACCAAACTGCTGGACACTGGCCCTTCTGGACCTAAATAGAAAATGCCTGACTCATTTTATACATGACTAAAACATAACATTAACACAATTATTAGTAATGTATTTAATTAATGCAACTTTTGTAGTCATTTTTTATCCACTTGAACCATTATTTTTAAACTTTTAATCTATAACAATTTTCACTATGAAAAATCGAATGACTCAATAAGATATCCCTGCAGACAAAGAAACTGAAAAATAAAAACCTGGTAGTAAGCTGAGCTAATTTAAAAATAACTCATGCCACTTATTGGGTATGCTCATTAATTGAATACCTTATTTTTTGGATGTGTGAAAGAGAAAACTGAAGTGTGAAAAAATAACTTATGAATAACACAAATACGCATGCAAATATAATATTACATTTTTAATTATCCCAGGTTTAGAACCATGTCTTCCTACATGCTTACCAGTGGATAAAAACCTGTCAATTATGTACAAATATACTGTCTATGCCCCTATATAATGTGATGTTTTTTACCCCCAAATCTCCACTTATCTTAAGTAATTAGTTTTAATATATTATTTTATGTATTTTTAGGGGCACAATTGTACTGATGGACGGGACTGGAATTAAACTTGATGGACCGATAAGCAGCGGAGATGAAATGTTTAAAAAAAAAAGGAAAAAAAGGGAAAAAACATAAATAAGGAAGCAGATGGCAACATTGAAAACCGCTGACAGGACAGATCATGTCACAGAGAACAAACAGCCATTCCGTTCCCCCTTCAACACTTAGTGGTGAAGAGTCATCTTACAGTGTTATTGTTACTGAAGCTCTGAAACGTCACAAGATTCAAAAAGTTCCATTTAAAAGGTACATTTTAATGGCAAACATTAAAAGTAGTTTGTGAGCATCATTAATGTTCCGAGATGTACCATTCACTGGCAGTCCAAATAATCCAAGCACGGAAACTAAGACCTGATCTAAAGCCTAATCAAACCAAACAACAAAAATATAGCCTGTTTATTTCTAAAGGGGGCAGAGTGTGTGTCCAGAGGTGTGATCCAGAGGCCTGGGGCTGTGGGTTCAATCCTCAGTCCAGTCACTGTGTGAGAGGAGTGTGATGTGTTCTTCCTGTGTCTGTGTGTTTTTTGTTTCTTTTTCTTTTGTTTTCCAGGTACTCTGGTTTCCTTCCACCTCCAAAAACACATGGTAGGTGAACTGTGGCAGGCTATGCTAAATTGCCCCTATAGGAGTGACTGTGTGAATGAATGAGTGTATGTCGGACCCTGTGACGGCTTGGCTCTCGTGCCCGATGATTGCAGGTACTCTCTGATAAGAAGATAAATGAATTAATATGAAAAAAATGTTGTGTAAATGAGATGTTGTGAAATGGTTGGTTAATGAATACAGGTTTATGGACCAGAGAGAAAACTGGGGTCCCAAAAAGTAGTCCAGGCTGACACATAAACCACAGTAAGCTAAATGCGTAGACATGTAAATACAGTTTTTGTGACGTCATCCAAAAAAAAAAAAAAGAGAGAACCTTCTAAATGTTTCCGTAGCTGGATACATCACAGGTTGTTTATCATACCTGACTCACCCATATCTGGCATGCTAACATCTGTCTTAACTGTTAGGGTACGCTCATTTGAAGAAGCCCAAATTCAAACCGCAAGCCGGACGCTTAAACTACAGCAATGGCTTCTGGTAGTTAAGGTTTTGGTTTTGATGTTGGAGCAGCGTCTGCCCAAGTCATTAACCGTTACAAGAAGAACTGGCCTCTGCTCAACTGCTCAACTTCCAGCTTGGAAGCCATAGAGAATTAAAGGCTGCACTGTCCGTTTCAGCTGACTTTTTCTGAAGAAACCCTCTCGCACAACTGTCAGCTCATTAGATGCTGCTAGTGACTATTCGCACTGCTGCAGTCTGCAGGGTTCAGTCAGTACAACACTCAATAAACAGAGAGGCACACAAGTTTGTCAGCTGACTCCTCCTTATACAATGCGGCCCACTCACCATGGCCTGCCTGGAATCTCACAGGCGCACTATGGGTGGGGCTGCTAACCATAGCATGAGTTCATAATGATATTATTTTAGCCCAAAACATTTTGTGCTCTGTTTATGAACAGTTGGAGGAGACTCCATGTGCCATGGCCTAAAGTTATAAATGCCTCTCTGACCTTCAGGTGGCTTGTTTTGATGCTTGAAGCCTCTGATGGGCGGGTGGTTATGAGCAATATGCATGTTCACACATGCAAAAATGACTACGACAAAGCTCTAAAGTAATCCCCTTTTAATGAAACATTTGTTCATATATGATAACACCTTCAAAATAAACCATTTTCCTCAGCAGTCTCTCTCCAGTGAAGTTATATAATCCACTCTTCTTCATACAGTACATTCATTACATTGTAGTATTTTCTCTTCAAATGAGTTCATATAACATTTACAAATTTTTTTAATAAAACAGAATAAAATCAAATATTGCCACATATTGCACCATGACCATTCCAGCCTTCGACGAACAACAACCCAAATATCGCTCTGACGCCGTTCCCAAAGGCATCCATGAAATGAAAATGTGGTTTCAGAAGGCACTACAGTTAGATCTTATTTTGACTGGTCTCAAAATAAAACAAACTCGAAACCCCTTCAGAAAAAACATCAGCGTCTCCACAAAGACTTCACAGAAAACAAAGAAGGCAAAGGAAAGCCTTCGATCACTCTGTTGCAAGGGTGAACAACGAGCAGGAGCCTGGTGGTAGTGTATGTTGGTTTTGGCTGGGAGAAGCCAGATCGGCTTGTCTGTGGATAGCACTCTCTCTCTGGAGATGGCCCGGCCTCCGTGGGGAAGGCCAGTTTGGACACAGGGTCACCGCTTCCTGCCCACACAGCGGACATGTGCGCCGCTGCTCCTGCTCACAACAGGAAACGCCCCGCCTGCCGACCCGTGGAGCTCCAATCAACGCCGACCCACAGCCGCCAGCGACATGTTCCGTCTGAATCCCTTACATCTGAAAGCTGCTCTGCCTCATTTAGCAAGCATGAATGCCTCAAAACAGAGGTCTGAGGATTACCAAGGGCACACTGTAGAATACCACCATTCAGAAGTTTGAAGTCACTGATTTCAGTGATATTAAACTGCAAGTTTGCTGCAAATATGCACTGATTCTGGTAGGATATTAATAACTTGCATTTGAATGATGCTATAATTGTGAATAAAAGTTATAATAAAACTCATGATGGTGACGGTGATGTCATGATACTGGAATTTTCCACTTTGTAAAGTATCCATATTCTACTGGAAATAGTATGTTTACAAAAACATGATAAATGCAGCAACCTTGTAATTCTCACCGATATGAGATATGACATGACACAGTGTAGTACAGTATCAACATGGGTGGTGATTCAATCTCAAGGCAGATAACTGGACAAGGAATATTATAAACAGCATCCAATAATTATTATTATGGCAAGTGATTTGAAACTGTCAAACAACGGTCAACTAATTAAGTATTCCATTACAAGGGCCTGACCAAAACTACGCAACCTAATCACACTCCAGAGTTTTTTTTTTTTTAGCAGCAACAAAGCAGAGCTAAAAAAAAACCCTCATAAGTGCATACAGGAGAACCAACATTAATGGGGGTTGGAAAACAACAACTACAGTATGTAAAATGACTGTAAACGAGCTGAACGCTGAACACAGAACTTCCATAAGAAATGTGCTTCGAATCAGAGGCACACAAATAAGCAGTTCTCAGTCTAATATGGGATCAAACTCCATACAACTATATTAGTGCAGCAACAGAAAAAAAAAAAAAAAAAACCCAGAGTATTAGTTTAGTAGTCTGTAGTAGTAAGCTAGGAACAAGCTATGCTTGTCCTCAAATATCTCATTATGGTGGAGCGAACCATGTAGAGTAATATGGGACAAAGACGGCCTGTAATATTCCCACTGTAAACATTTGATTAGGATCACATAAAAATGAAAACTAAAATGATAAAACAAATAAATAAATAAACTGTCCACCATCGTATGTTTCCTCTCCCCCTTCTTAAACAAGTGCAAATGCTCTTGAGAAATTGATCCCCCTCCCTCTCTTGTAGTGCACGGTCCTCACTGTCCTCTCGTTACAAAATACTCGACGGTAGTAATGTTATCATGCTCACATCATTTCTAAATATACACATTTACTGATACGCAGAGCAAAGAGGTGTTTCTACAGGGATCAATGCAGGTTATTGAGGATTGATTAAACAGTGAAAAGGGGCAGAATTCAGAGGCAGACAAAAACTGGAATGGCTAGAGTGTTATTATAGTAGGGGGGCATACCGACAGTCTTCCATATTGCAAATACCCTTGATAAAATATTATCAATATCTATATTACTCTGTGAATGTAAACAGGTTTGTACACATAGAATTAGCTACAAAATACAGTGAAATTAAAACGGAAACTTCTTCCTTCACAAAACTAAACACATACTGAGCCAAGACACATAAGTGGCCTTAGAAAAAATAGCTAAAACAAAAATTTAACTTTCTTAGTTCTT
Organism: Salminus brasiliensis; assembly: GCF_030463535.1. NCBI lineage: Eukaryota > Metazoa > Chordata > Actinopteri > Characiformes > Bryconidae > Salminus > Salminus brasiliensis. The sequence continues at coordinate 15,813,050 of NC_132894.1, read as the reverse complement.
AGTTCCATCTCTGCAAATACTTACAAAAAATTACAAATGTTTAAATATATTTATGTTTTGTCAATATATATTATATGTATTACATTACATTTTCCATTAAATTGAGGTGGGCTTGCTAATTTCACTCTGTCTTAGCTAAGAAAACTACTGAAGGTAGTCTGTGGACTACTTTTTCAGAAGAAGAACCATTCACGTTTGAGGTAGGGGCGCGCAGAGGGACTGACCCAAAGTCACCTTTTTTTTTTAAAAATAGCTCTGCTTTGGGTTCCCCTGAGCTTTTCTGCACTGGGAGAAAGTGAAAGCTTGCTATGGGGAAAAACTACAGGGGCTGCATGATGAACAGCAGTCTGTGGACTGAGAGCAAAAAGACAAAGCGTTTCTCGTCTTTTTCTGGGGTGCATACCAGCTAGGCATATGAACTGGACAGTGGCTGCAGGTGTGAATACTTCTGACTGCATTTACAACACACTTGTGCAAAACTAGTGAAGGAAAGAAAAAAAAAGATTATTGTCATCGCAGTCACAGTACATTCAGCAGGTCCTTTAGAAGCCTGCAGCACTATTTAACCTGCTAACCTGAGGCCTAGTCGATATGCTAGCGCTAATCTCTTCAGAAAGTGCTCTGGGTTTCGGCACTCAGCTCCTATTCCTGAAGTAACACAGTGAAACTGCAGCTAGCAGTGAGCTAGAGGTTTGCTCCTAGCCTTTCTGTTTTTGAGGCATTGGATTGTAGGAATATGAAGTAGCCTAACCCCCCCCCCTCAAAATAAAAGTGCCAAAGAGGATTCATTAGAGCAGGGGTTCCCAATCCCAGTTGTAGGAACGCCACACTAAGCACTAATTCAACTTACTGACAAGCTCCTCATGTGATGGGTTAGGCAAGTTGGACCCTGGGATCCACTGCTTTAGAAGAGCGATGCTGTAGAAGAACCACTTTTGGTGTTAGGTAACAATAAACGAAAAAGAAACAGTCCACAATACTACACCAAACCACCTATACAAAACATGTCTAAAGAAATAGATGAAAGAATGAAATATTCCTAGCATAAAGTACTATCAAAAAACAGCTGAACCAGGAACTCTACTGGCCTTCTTGGGTTGATGAGTTCTCATAAGCTTATCTAGGATTCGTACCTTTTTTTAATATATCTTGATATAAGTCAGATCATAATGAAGGCAAACTGATCCTAGATATCAATTCTGAGACCACCTGCCTTCTTCATGAATAAAAGTGCCTCGTCACATTGTCGGAGCAAACACAGCTCCTTGTGTACCATAAAAGATCCTCAACCTTCAACCATGTTTCCCCAAAGGAAGCTGCACAATCTGACACTAAAATCACCTGTAATTCTGCAAGAGGTAGCTTTCGTTCAACTGTTTTCACATTCTGTGCAAAGTCTATGAGACTGGTTCAGTGAAAGCACACAATTCAGACAATGTTGGGGTTGTTTTTTTTTTCCTCTTCTTCTTCTTCCGTACCAAAGCCAATATTGGGCACTTGGAGAATTACATGGATGATTCCCTGTTCAGTATTGCCTTCTTTTGCTGATGGCCTTCTAGGTGTATCCCAGATTCTCCATCTCACTGCGGTAGCGCTGTTCGGAAACTTTGCTTTTGTGCTGTTTGCTTTCCAAGTGCAGGCGGAAGTCGGCTTCCTCGCTAGCCCCGGAGTTGCACATGGAGCAGTAGAACTGGCCGCTGGGCGTCACACACATGGCCAGATCCCGTGGGATGCGCTGCCTTGGCCGGGGGTTGTAGTAAGGCCCTGAGATGCACAGCCACAAAGCATGAGGAGTTGTGAGCACGCCACAGTAAACAAAGCAACACATTTACTGAACAGGCTATGCTAATTCTAGCATAAAACTACTTATTCAATTCTGAATGAATGGCACTGAGACGTTTTCCCTCTAGAAACAGTTGGGGGTCAGATGAGGTATTTATTTTAAATAATAGTAATATATGGATTGTTATTAAGTAGTTTTAATTAATTAATTTGTGCAGAGTGTAATACGTTTGGGTCAGTAAGGTAAGGGGACCTGTTTTAGTGATTTTTAGGCGAGTCGTGAACTGCGCAACGCACAGCTTGATTTAGAGCCTGTCAGCCTGTGTCTTCGCTATCGCAACGCGAGGGAAAATCACGCCCAAGTGTGTCCCTTGCCATTCCTTTAAGCGCAGGTTTACTTACATTTACTTACCTTTTTTATCACCATTTGTATTATGTAAAATGTTTGGTCACCTTCGGCTTAATGACATTTTGTCATTTTGTCATTTTTAAATGTGTAGCACAACACGTTCAGCAAATCCCAATGCACGGTTACCCCCTAATTTTGCAGCGCTCCTCCCTGACCCCTGTGTTTTCTCTTCCTTTCTGTTTTCCCTGTTTCCCTGTTCTAACTGTTCTGTCCCCGTTTACCTGCTTGGACACATTTTTACATACATTTTCATCACTATGGCTTGATGTCACATTTGCCACAGCTCTTAATTCACTATTGTTTTTTCTTCACTATTTTCTTTTTCTTGTTGTTCGGGTTATTTGTTCCACTATCCGGTGTCGACCAGTCTCGATCTGAGGGAGTTTTACCACGCCACTGTCGCCCTTCACTGGCTTGCTCAAAAAAGGCTCAGACCTGGGTCTCTGTGAAGCTGCTTTGTTCCAGCATTCATTGGGGCACCTTGCAGACTCGGTGCTTAGCAACACCGTCTTTGGGAGAAATTACAGGTTGCAAATGTTTTTGTTTTTTTTGGCAGCTAAAAGTCTTTCAGATCTTGTAGCTGCACCCCCACCACTCTCATTTGCAGGCCTTCTTGTATTTCTTAAACAGCCTGTTTAAAGTCTATCTGCATGTTTATATGCTGTTCAGGTCAGGAGACTGTGAAGGCCATTCCAAAAAATTCAGTTTGTCCAGTTTCTTCACGTAGTCATGGTATTTTATGCATCTTTTAGATCGTTATCCTGCTGTTGTAGAAGCCATCAGCTCATCAGCTTCAGCATTTTAACAAATGTTTTGACATTTGTATGCAGAATTTGCTGGTATGTGGTGGAATCCGTTTCTGTCTCTAATCATGCCAGACAGCAAGCAAGACAGTACAAAAGCATGATAGATCCACCCTAAGCTTCACAGCTGGCAAGGTCTTCTTTTCATACCTTTATACCGACCTTCTTCTGACTCCTACATGAACAATATTTTTGTGTAAGTAATTCTGTACTATGGGACAGTGCACAACCTGCTTGACTCAGCTAAACATTTATGCAGGTTCTTGCAGGTCATATGGGGGGTTTGATTGCTCTCACCAGCATACGTACAGTCCTCTCTGAGAGTTTTCTTGGTCTTATCATGAGCTTCACAGTTTCCCAGTCCACCCTGGCTGCTTTCATATAGCCTTCCTCTGCCTTGTGGGCATCGACTGCTTTCATTTTCAGATCTTTAGACAGCTGCTTAGAGGAGCACATGTTTGATGAGTACAAGGTATGGAGAGTCAGAGAATTAATAAAGCTGGGAACTTTCATTCAGCTAACAGTTCCTAATTACAAATGGTGACATGCCTCCAGCCTGATTTGCTAATTAAAGGTTGGCTTTTTTTGCATTAGGATTTGATTAAATGAATAATTAATAAACAGGAAAACGTTTATTTTACTGTAATTTGTCTTTTCTAATATCTTGTTGAAAATACATACATTTTGTAAACACATGGCTTTACCTGAGTGGCTTCTTTCCCCATACATTTCCCTATTCATAAGGTTTTCTTTTTTGTGCTTTAAAAAAAAGCTCAATTTCCAATTTATTCCTGGTCACTGTGCATTGGCCTATGCCCCATCATCCTGTATGTCAGTGATCTACATGAAGAACGACCCTTCTGCAGATTATAGCTCCAATCCATGTAATTACTGCCTTCAGAATTGCCTGATTAGGGGAAGGATGGAGATGAAACCTTGATTTCCAGGTGGAAGAATGGTGACCACTGCTGTACATACTAAATGGCTTGGTTTTACAGAACATTGGCGGTGGCATTGTTCTTCAGAGAGCAACCCCACCACCACCACCACCCTCATTTCCTCTTCTACACAGGGGGTGAAGTAAATCACATGAAATTCAAAACTTGTGTATACTTGCACTTTGATCTTATGAGACTAGCACTTTGCACAATATGAGAATAGCACAAATGATCTCATAATAGCACTTTGATCTTATGAGAATATAGGCATAATTTCCATTATTGGAGTAAAATATAATACACTGACCAAATTTGATTATTATGTTAACTCACCTTTGGCAGTAAATGGATTGAAGTGATATATTTAATTCATGTGGAAAGGATGTTTACCTTTGACTATGGTCAATTCAATCCATTACATATTCAGTGCACAGAGATGCACTCAGATCCACAGACACGGAGAACGACAGCCACATACAGTTGCTAATAGCTCTCTACCAGTGTGTTCAGCATGAGCTGATTAGAGCAGATGCCAGTAGCCTTAGGGGAAGATGAGCCTTCCATGAGAACTGCTCTGTGCAGAGTCTCTATGTGGCATTTTTACGTAGCTAACTTAACGAGCAATCGTGCATTCTTTAATCAAAACCTAACCAGATAAGCAAAAGTCTTAACACTGCCCCAGGCATGGATTACAGTCTGGAGTAAGAGACTTAACCACATTTTATTTTGGGATGGAATTTATGCCCTGCTATTTCTAGAGTGCTGTTTTAAAAACATGATTAAACCCAAAGGCTGGGTAGTGCTCCGTGTTCTATGATTCATCTGAGAGCTTGCAGATGCTATATGGAGGGTCTGTGTGTGTGTGTGTGTGTGTGTGTGTGTCGATAGGGGAGAGGCCAGGGAAGTGTGGAAGGGTCAGCGAGGGCATGTGTGTGATTGAGACCTGCCACCATGTGGGTGACGTTCGAAGGGCCAGGCTGACGTGGGGTGGAGTATCGGTTTGCAAACACCAAAGGCCTGGCCGCGAGCCTGCATTTAGCGATCCTACCGCGGTACGCTGGATTCGCACAGGCCGGCCCACTGTCGCTCAACACTGCTGCCAGCTGCTGAAACAAGGCCCTGCTGCCAAAGCACAGATCAGAAGTTTTGCATTTAGCGCCACTGCTCTGACCATTGACCAGAAACCAACACCGTGTGGGACGCTCCATTACCTAAATCCAGAGACGGTGTTACAGAAATTTTGAATAAGATGCAAAGCAGAATAATGTGTGTAAAATGCTATTTCGGTCCCACTTTAGATGGTTAACAGATGGTTTACTGTTAGGGCACATTTGAGGCAATGTCAAAAGACATTCAGATAAATGTAAGAAAGTAAGAATCCAAGATCCAATGTTCCCAGGGCCCTGTGTAGCTAGTGCCCAAAAATGTAATCTAAATTGAACTTAATAAAAATAATATGGACAATCACTTCAACATATATATACACACACACTACACAGACAAAATTATGTGGACAACTGCGTGTTCTGAAAGCAAGGTATTAAAAAAACCAAAACATTTATCTTGCTTGTGTTGGAGTAACTGTCTCTACTGTCCAGGGAAGGCTTTCTACTACATTTTGACTGCATTGAGCAGCAAGAGCGTTAGCCAGCTCAGGATGCTGGATGATCACCACCCCATCTCATTCCAGCTCAATGCCCACGCCTGGCATTAGGCATGGTGCCAATAGGTTCATGTTTATCTGCTTCAGAGAGTCCTGTTCTATTGACAATACTGCTCTGCAAGGACTAGACAAGCTCTGTGTCAGCCATGCACTGAATGTATTAATTAGAAGGGGTGTCCACAAACATTTGGACATATTACAGTGTTACTACACAGGCTAAATAATCTATGAACGACTGGGAATGGCTATTTAAAACAACTGTTGTTGTTAATAGTGGCTCTTTGTGGCTCTTGTGTGTACCTGGCATGGCAGTGGGCACGTGTGTCCTGCGATTCTTGTTGAGTCTGTACTCATTCCCTTCTTTCCTGGAACGCCTCTGTGCAAGGTCTGCTGTGTCTCTGCAAAAAAAAAAGAGGACATTCTCTATGAGAATCTTTATCCTTTTTGAGATTATTTTTGAACACAGAACAAAATGTAATGTTATAGGTGTTAGCTAACTAAGCTTGCTTATGAATTATAAATGTTCACACACAGCCACCGAAAATGTAAGGCAATACTTTGTACTGTTTAAACTTCACCACTTCAGTTATGTCTAGCATGATTTTTCTCTTACTACAATGCCGTGGCGAAACTAGCATGCTTCAGATATGATCAAGTGTGCAGCAGTGTAGCAGGATGCAGCGTCCTATCTTCCTGTGCTTGTTATCACTCTCCTGCCACATTGGCATTTGAACAAGCTCCCCAGTTATCAAGACGGAGACACATGGAAGATAAAACCAAACGGAAAAAGATCCTTCCTCCAAGCTAAATCTATGTACTAGTTATAAGCTTCCTCCTACTGGGTATAAACTATACTGAACTGTGTTGTTTACAAATGGTTCTTTGAGCGATGCCATAAAAGAACAAATTTGAGTGAGATGAATGTGTCAACTGATAAAGAACCTTTCTATTGATGTCTATAAACCTTTAAAAGGTTCTTCACACATACAGTGTGGAGATAGTGCTGGCTTAGTGATTAGAGCACTGGGTTGTAACTGGGTTTGATACCCAGACTCGGCAAGCTGCCACTGTTGGGCCCTTAAGCAATGCCCTTAACCCTCTCTGCTCTCTGGGTGCAGCAGCGGCGGTGCACTCACTGTGTGCGTATGGTCACCAGTGTTTATGTGTGTAGGCAGAGGCCAAATTCCATTGGTGTCTAACGGCTGTCTACATATAACCTGGCGATACAGGGCTTACACACTGGCAATTACATTTTAAACTACTAATTCTAAATGAATCCTGTGTTTTAGAGACTCGTTACAGTATTGCAAAACATATTGTGATACCTCGATATATTGTTATTTTCTACACCGCTTCACACCTTCTTTATAGAACCAAAATGCTTGTTCTATATCTTGTTTTGGGACACGTTGCATTCTTCTGAAAGTGCATTTGCAGCGACTTGCAAACATGCTTCCTTTTTTGTTGCATTAGAACCTGGAATCTATTTACAAAGATGCTCTAAAAAGTATTGAATACTTATGAACACTCAAGACTTTGATTTTTGATCATAAAGGAAAGCCTAATCCATGATTTCTTTCTAATTAGGTGAATCTTGCTCTTGTGATCACTCAATATACAGTCATGTGAAAAACTATGGTTTGTCATATCAGGGCATTATACAAAACATCTGATCTTTAGAAGGTCCTAAAATTAAGTAGATATTATGTAAACACAGCCTCAGATTAACAACACATGATGCATTACATTCTGTCGTTATTTATCTAACAAAAACTAGGCTATAACTAGGCTTCCATAGGACACAAGAGATTAAGTAGCAGCCAGGTTCTGTAAATCAAAAGCTCTTATCAATCAAACCCCTTAACGCAGAAAGGCTTATTACACACTTTTGTACAAACTGCTGGGGCTAATCTTTGGTGATAGACGTCTGTAATAACACTTCCAGCCCGTCGGCTGGCCAAAAGTGTTTTAGGGGTTAATTGATCATCAGCAAGTCTGACCATGACCTTAGAGAAGAAACTGTTGCTGCCCATCAATCTGAAGTCCATCATTCTACAGTGAGAAAGATCATTCACAAGTAAAAAGCATTCAAGACAGCTGCAAACCTTCTTAGGAGTGGACGTCCGGGCAAATTCACTCCAAGGTCAGACCATGTAATGCTCAGAGAAATTGCAAAACCCCCAAGAGCTATATCTCAGACTCGACAGGCCTCAGTTAGCATGTTAAATGTGCAAGTTCATGACAGTACAAGTAGAAAAGGACTGAACAAGTATGCCTTGTTTGGAAGGGTTGACAGGAGAAAGAACATGGCAGCACAGCTTAAGTTTGAAAAGTTGCATCTGAACAAACCACAAGACAAGAACAATGTCCTTTGGAAAGACAAGAGCGAAGCGGAGATGTCTGGCTATAGCATATCAAAACTGATACATATGCTTCATACCAACTGTCAATCATGGTGGTGGAGGGGTGATGAGTTAGGCTCGACCTTGGGGACCTTGGAGTCATTGAGTCGACCATGAACTCCTCTGTATACCAAAGCACTCGCGTCAGATTGGACGAAATCGGTTCATGCAACAGGACAGGGATCATCTGAGGTTGTATTTACCTAATTGTAAGACCAAATGTTTACATTATGTCCTGATGTATAAAACCATGGAATTCAAAGAGGATTTTGTACATGGCCATGGTTGTTCCCTTTAGATGTCAACAGGAAGGTGTTAATCTTGGGGTACTGCTTGTGTCAGCTGTACTCTTACCAGTCACAGGGCTGATGTGTTTTGTTCAGCTACACAGCTTTTACAAAGCTATCCCTTAAGCACTCTCATGCCGTTCAGGACAGGAAACTTGCCAAGTAAACATAACTAGGTAGCTAAAGCTTAAGCAACCAAGTTAGCTAACTGGTCTGTCTCTCTGCCGGTCTCTCTGTCGTTCATCCATCCATCTGCCAATTTGCAGATTCATTCTTCCTTTCCTGCACTGCTGTGTTTAATTCTGCTGTGTAGCGGGAAGAGACATTTGGAGGGGTATTAACCGTGTTTATTACATTATTAGGACCACACCTAGACAGTTCTCAGATAGATCTGATTAACCCTCTGGAGTCTAAGGTTTTTTATTCGCCTTTCAAAGCACTTGCATATGAAATAATATGCACAATTTTTAACCAAAATGTTCAGAACAAGCTCATCTCTCACTATAATGAGACCCAATGTGACCTAGAGCACTGTGTGAAAAGATACTCGGATCCTAAAACTGAAAAAGTCAGAAGTCAGATTTTAGAAATTATTAATATTTCCTGCAATATTGTTTTGGTGCTTGAAACTGAGTCTTAGGTTCACATACATAGGGGAATGTATGAAAAAGATATTATATAGATGGCAGAGGCAGAAGACAAGTTTGAGTGTCTATTGGTCAGTTTCACTCAATCCATGGATGGACACAGGAATCCAGCGATTACAGATGAGAGGCAGATGACAGACACCCGACTCCACCAGTTAGACAAGGCCAGGCGCAGAGACGAGTTTCTCGACTCGTCTTCACAGCCTCGTAACTCACTCGTTGTGAGTCACGTACAATCTGGCAATGAGATACAATCGAAAAGGCTATACAGATCGAGGAAATGTCTGAACCATATTTGTGCTCTGTATTATCGCTAAGATGTTAATAGAATGGTCAAGAAACATTGCATTTGGCGCACCGGTGCGTTCATAGACACCAGAGGGTTAATGTTTTTTAAACTGTGTTTCATCATATTGTTCATATTCATCATAAAATTCTCATTTTTTAATGTTTTTTTTCTGATACAACACCATGATAGCAAATGCTAATATTTGACACCTTCAAAAAAGCATGTAAATCAAATGGTAGAATAGTACCCCCTTAATTCCATTTTAATTCCAGGTTGTAATGCAACAAAAAGAAAAAAAAAACACCAAGGGGTTGAATCCTTTTTTCAATTTTCTTTTCCTAAACTAATGTTAAAATTGCTTGGCAGCGTATGTATGTTGCTTTGGGCTTTGTGAGACTCACGAGAGGCTGGCGTTTTGCTGGGCCTCGGCGAGCCGGAGCCTCTTGGCATGGTTCTTGCCCTGGTAGTGGGCATGGGCCACGGCGGGGGAGCTGAAGGATGCATCACACAGCTTGCAGTAGTCATTCTCTGTGGCCAGGATAACCCTGCTGGGGCCCTTGAAGGGCGGCTGCAAGCAGGAGACGGGCAGAAGTGATGAAAGGCTCGCCGGCTCAGAGGCTGGCTCTGATTACTATCACACAGGCCTTGCTGAACGAAGACTTACAGAGTGACACCATGCAATCAAACTGCGCTTAAAGCCATGGCTGTTCGCTGGCTGACTGTGAAAAGGCATTTGCATGTAGCGCGGGGCAGACTACACTGCTTTTTCTGCATGAAAAGGCTTGTTATGAGAAAAGAAGACATACAGTATGCGGAGTTTTACCTGCTTGGCCGCTGCAGTGGCAGTCTCTGTGGGTGGAGTGGAAAGGGACTGCTGTGAAACTGGCTCTACTTCCTCTGGTATTCTGATAGGGGGTGGCTGCTGACTACCAGCATAAAAATTTCTCAATTTCTTGCTGTGGTTTTTGCCCTGGAAGAGAACAAACATATGCATCATGCTTTTATTTTAAGAACTGAAACTGGAATATTGTAAGTAAGACCATTAGCATTCCTAATGTGGATATTTTCATCACCGAAAAGGGATAAAACCACCATGTGTTCAAAGGGTATCTAATATCCAGGAAACATGATTTTTTGTTCTATATTAAATGAAGAAGAAAGCATTAGTATGTTACATCAGTTTTTAATCAAAACTAGATTTCCTCTATTTTTGCATGTGTGTCCCACTACATGGTTTCAGATCCTCAAACAAAGTGTAGTATAGGACAAAGACAATATGAGGAAACAGAATCCACAGTTTTACATGATCATTTCATTTGTTGTTGGAAAAAAGTTTCACAATCAAGTGTGAAAAGTTTGTTCCACCTTTCACAGAAACTGAGCTGCAATCAGTAGAATTGCTTACAATCAGCCACAGTGGAGGATTTTAGAGCATGACCTGCCTGTTTAAAGCCCTGCCACAGCATCTCAAGGACTTTGACTATGTCACTACAAAACAACAACATAATTTTGTGTTCACTGGGACATTCAGAGGAGAACTTGCTCATATGCTTCAGATCACTGTCTTGCTGCATAACCCAGCTGCACTTGAGCTTTTCATAAAAACTGAACGAATTAGGCTAACATAATAATGTTTTCTATTTACTCTGGTTGTATAAAATATTTTGTATTTAAGATCTAAAATAATTAGTGATATGATACATGTGCAAAACAAATGGTGAGGGTTACAACTAGGTACAATGATTGACAAACATTCAAGAGACAGGGGAACAATAAATGAAGAGAAAAAGTGAAATCCTATTCATCACACAGTTCAATCACCTGATAGTGAGCCTGTGCTTGCTGTGCTGAGTTGAGCGTGACATTGCACAGTTTGCAGTACAGAGGTTTACACAGCTCCTCCAGGGTAGCGTCCTGCTCAGTGCCGACTCTCTGACACTCCTCCTCAGGAGCCTGGGGGCTGGGGACTGGGGGCACTGTGATGGGTGGGCTGGGGACCAGCTGCAAGTGAGGGGGCGGCTTGGCAGGCAGGGGGCTGCAGAGGGGGAAAGCAAGGGAGTCTGGGGACATCATCACCGGGGGAGGCCCCAGGGTCTGGGTAGGGGCTACAGGCTGGAAGGCTGGAGATTGTTGCTGACACATTAGATTCAGAGGCGGCTTCAGAACAGTCTCTGGACCTGAAAGCAAAGCCATACATAAGGTTCGAGCTTAACAAAAGGACAAAAAATAGAACAGAAAAAAGCAATAATGCAATCCGTCTTCAAAAGGCATACGCAACCAAGTGCAGCAAATTAGCCCCCTTTACAATAGTAGAGTACAAGGCTGACAGTTTAGTGAACAACATAAGGCTATCTTCAGTCCCTGCGGTGAAGAAACCGAGCCTCCTTCTAGCAACAGTGGGCCTTTTCTGCACGTCTCACTATAGACGTGATTACAGCTGACTCCTGCCTACTCAACTGTGGGCATTTCTGGCCCTCATCTGTGTGTACAATGCTCCAGTGGATCTGCGACTGAGTGGGGGGTTGGAGAGTCAGCTGCTGCACTGCTGTCCCAATGTTTCCACTGTATCAGTTCCGATGTAGTCCTGACGACAATGATTCAGTAGACTGAAATAGCACCAGAGTGTGAAAGACTGTTTTGCTTCCGGTCGAACGGGCGGAGGACGCCTCGGTGCCGTAAGGACTTGGCACTTGGAGAAAAATAACCCCCAGAAACTTAAAGGAAGGAGAAATCTGGCTAGCTGGAGATGGTCCAAGATTCCATTACCATGAGGTCGGGATACCTTTTTATTTGCCGTCAGTAACAATTTGAGCTATTTACCTAGATGTGCAAACTGTACTATTCCATGCAAATTCCTGTTCCTCCCCCTCGCTCTATTTGGTGCCAGAAGACAAACCTGATATGTCTTGGTCATCAGAGAATACATGTCCAGAAATAGGCTCAAGGAGGACCTACATAGTCGCAGCTCAAGGTCAAAACCTTACTTTTTTTTAATATCCAGATTGTATCCAATGGTTTGGGCACAAAGGCACACCTGCAGTTGAGGCAGCAACTTTTATCAGAGCAGGAGGAAGATAGCGTAAAATCTTTCACTCAGTGAAAGACGGTACCCTTAGGCATCTATAATGCAAGGTGCACTGAGTACACGAGAAGGTAAAGGTAGAAACTGCTTGGCGCAGCTTGTCTTACATGACTTGCTGGTGCAGATCACTTGTAAGATATTTCTTTTCCATTTGTGTTTTTGGAAGACACTTGTTTGCCCCCCATAAAAAAAAACTTTTGACGATCCTTGTAGGTTTTAAGGACTGCAACACTATTGACCAGCTGTAGCCTAACTAATAGGCAAACCAGGCATGCTTTATCTGCCTATACAACAGTTTGCAGCCAAGCAGTAATAAAACTGCAATGTTTTATCTCATACCAGGAATGATTGCTGGCATGTGAAGGAACCTCAATCCTGCAGCTAAACATATGAGTCTTTTAGGCAAATACAGTTACTGCTAATGGGGCCCCAAACCTGTTCTGGCTTTGCTGTTTAAGTGGATTTCCCAATGTTAAACTCTTTGGCTAATATGACTTACTAATATGACTCACTGTTGCTGTAGCCAACTCCATTAATCCCCTTCCAATCCCCTCCCATTTAGGAAAATACAGGTGATATTAATACCACATTATGAGAGGCTTTGGCTTTTGACAGACTATGAGTGTGTTAGTCGATGTTGAAACATTTGAGACATCCCGTTAATAATAATAATAATAATAATTCCTATTATTGATGTACCTTATATATCACTCATTTCGCCATGTATAAATTACTTATACATAAAAATGACAAATACACATTATTTATATTTATATAAATAAATAGTTTCTTTAATGCAGAGTAATCAATAAGCACTAACGATAACTGCACGACACTGGATCTACTTCAAACAGCCAATCAGCGGTCTAGATTTCGGAGCAGGCGTTCTTATTGGCTCATTAGACCGACTACTCAGATACTGCAATTCGTTACTGTAATCAATTTGCCGATATTATCTAATGTTAAGTTTATCCGGTCGTTACCATGAAATTACTGAATTTATACACCCAGCTGTACATGAATTAAGCTCTTCGGTAATCACAGGCGATCAGCTCAACGTGTTATTAAATATGGAAACCGCTATCAGCCCCCAAACCGACAGAACCTAGAGAAAGTAAGGCGGCTCTTTTCACTGGATTTGCAGACACGACACACGCCGACTAACCACACCAATATGAAACTCCGCATTTCAGTCAGTGGGTGAATAAATAAAAAAATAAAAAATAAAAAAAAACGAGAAACTCGGTTTAGTATTTTTTCCAAAGCCCTGATACTGCAGCACTAAATGATGCAGTGCACCGTTTGAGCGCAGCGCATTCGCCACAGCGCAACGACACCGCGATGTCACAGGCCACCTTACCTGCTACCCGAGGGAAATAATGGCTGCTGTTTCCGTACGTTACAGGGTGAACGTTGTAAGTGCTGCAGAAATCAGCACTTGGATAAACTGCATCTCTGTTCCCCACATTCATCGCCATCTTCCTCGCATCCTTCAAAGCTGCCGAACTTCTTCCAGCCAGACGCGGCTCTCCTGCCCCGAGCCTCCAGTACAGGGGTGCAGCAATGCGGAAAGTGTCAAAAGTAAACTCGAGACGAGGCGCTTCGTGCTCCTCACTGCCTTACACCTGCGTGCCCTGCTTCACTGCGAAAAACACACTCATCAGGGCAGCCTGAGACCAGCGCTCAGTGCGAAACACAGTTCAGCGCCTTACTGAAGCTCCCCGCGTCTGGTGTGGTACAGTCCACATCCCACAGAGAAAGAACTCAGAAATGTGATTGACAAATTTGCACTTCAGTGTAATGATGCGCTGGATCCATCGATCATCTTATAGGAGAAACCAGGGTGTAAATGAAGCAAACCGATGGAGAAATACACGAGTGAAGGAATAGCTTCCGGTTGACATATTATTTAATCAAATTTGTCTGTAATACATTTATAGCAATCCAACTGCAAACAGGTTTGTTCAGTTTGGTTTCAGATTGACAGAATATGTAAAAGAAATGTGATTTTAGATGAATTTAGGTCATAAAACATGACATGTGATTAAATCTGGCATTAGACTCGGCGATTTTACTTATTTTCCTATATTGCTTCATGTATACATTTTTTATTGCAATTATTTATTAATAGTTTGTTCGTTTATACTTGTGATTGTTGTTAATATATAATTGTATTAGTATATATAGTAACTAATAAAAAAATATTAAAAAGTAATAAATATTATAAAACTAATAACAATCATATGGGAATAAGTAAAAGCGCCGTAATCTATATTTTTCATTACTCTCTCCCAAATCTTCTCGTTTGTAGAGAGGAGGAGATTAGCAGAGCTCCCTGAAGTTTCCCCCCAATCTCCACTATTCTCGTCGAGCGCATCACAAACTCGCGGGACCGGGGTGTTTAGAGAGGAACTGGCCACAGCACGGCAGACCGGCGCAGCGCTGCGGTTAGCCTGCTACACTGCCCAACACCGTGCCGGAGCTCATTTAACTCGAACTAATCTTCACGACTACAGCAGTCATGACTGCAGCGTTTTCGAGCATGTCCGAGCTGGGCGATCGCGCAGCGGGGACGGTGTCCTTCGTCCGCTCTCGGTAATGAGCGATTTCTGCCTCATCTGTTGCGAGAAGACAAACAGACAGCAGAGCCGTCCGTCGTTGCTATGGAGAGACTGCGCCTGTCAGGCCGGGGCGGGTAGGCCCGAGCGTCGCCTGCGCTGTGTAGTTCTGTGCGGGACTGGAGTAGAGAGCGCCAGCAGCGGATCGCTCACACATTTGAACACAGGAGGGTATGTAGCTAGCTTCCACAACCCCCAGTGTCCCTTTAACCACTTGGGTATGTAACTATCTAGCTAAATGGCTACAAGCTCAATTGCTAACTAAATGACTGGGGCAGAGTTGGAGAGATGGTGAACGCTGACCTGTTTAGGTAGCTATAGCTATAGCTGCAAAGTTCTTAGCTAGTTAGCTACAATCAGATAACGTTAGCTAGCTCGCTAGCTAGCCTGCTTTATGGATCTGCAGCGGCAGCAGACAGACATCTAGCTAGCTAACGTAATTCCCAAACATTGGCAGTTGCTTAGACTTGGGTCTGTAGGTCTGAAACAAACACTATAGCTAGCATAGCTAGCTAACCCACTGGCTAATTTAGTGCTATCTAGCTAGATGACTTGGCTAGTAGCAGAATTGCAAGGGACCGGAGTCGGGCATCTGTTTATTCCAGCTGCACTCACGATTTAGGACACTCCCATTCTACTTGGCTGGCTAGGCTAGGCTAGCGCTAGCTTACTTTACAAAAGCTTGCATTTAGGCGACGGGATAGTTCGCTAGTTGCTTAATAGGTATAGCTATCCTAGCTCATTAGCTGCTGAATTTACGCCCTATGCGCTGCACGGATGTGGTTTGCGGGTGTTGATCTTAACTAGCATGATATTTAGCTATAGCTAGCCACATTGTCACCCCCTGCCAGTGATTATTTGTGGGGGTTTTTTTTACACATCCCTTTGCTTGACACCGCTGGCGAGTTTAGTTTAATGTAACTAGATTTGCTGCTTAGTAAGATAGCTAGCTAGATAGCCAAATTAACTGATTATACAGTCAGTCTGTCTGTCTGTCTGTCTGTCTGTCTGTCGGTCGGCGGTGCAGCCCGAGCCGCGCTGTTTATTCCCACTGCCCGGATAGTAGCACTACTGTCATCTGGGCAGCTAGCTAGCTAGCTAATGTTAGCTAGCCTCTCCTGACCGGGTTATTTACCAAGCTAAGTTTGAACCATCATCGTTTGACCGACTAAACGAATCTAGCTAAATTGGATCCACTTTTCCTAAACCTGTGCTTTCTGAAAGCGAGCGGGCGTGCTGTCTATTTTTAAGCCTGTGATTAGCGAGTCACTGTCGCGCCTGTTTTGGCCCCTATTGTACCGTATGTTTGGGTTCGTGTAATCTGGGCTCACTTAGCTATAGCTAGCTTAGTTTATAACTTCGCTCGCGGCTCTCTGTAGAAAAGACACGCTAAGCTGAATGAGCATCTGTCCGCTAAGTGAGGACACGTGTCCTCTGTTGAGTAGTTGATTATATGATTAGCTTGTGTTGTGTTTGTCATGAAGGCGAACGTGCTCGCTTTGGCCATCGCTACAGAAAACCGCACTGGACCGTAGAGGCTACTAAACTACTAAAGGAGCAACTTAGCTGAGGGCTTCCAGTATGAGGCCAGAGGTGTTCAGATTGCCCTGAAACTGATTTAGGTAAGTCCTTTTTTCCTACACTTTAATGGTATACATTAGATGCTGGCTATGGTTCAGAGAGTATTTTTATTTTATTTTTTTTCCTTCTTCACAGCTCTCCCAGTTTCCACATACTGTTGTTGAAATGAGTTAGGACTAGTGAGCTGCTTGAGTTGCTTGCAAGAGTGGCCAGTGATTGACAAATGATTCCTTAAAATGCAGTGACTAATGCTCACTAAACCGACTATCCTACATCCTGTCTTTTTTTTTTATTATTATTATTGTATTTAATTGCGTGATCTGACTTGTCTGTGGTGGCTTAGGTCTTTTAGATGCACTTGTCTGTCAGACTGGCTGGCTTATGTCAGTGCAAGGAGGGGGGAAAAACATGTCATCCAGTTGTGTGAGAAGTGCCAAATGTTTTTGGCTCCATGTGGAAGGGAAATAACTTGCCTCTCGCTCACTGATGAATTCTTTTCATTGCAGAGTGACTCAGAGACAGGATCATACCTTTCTTCCTGTAAGCTGTTGGCTGACTCGTCTTGTTTTGTTATTGCAGCCAGTAAGGTGTCCACGTTTACAGTGTATCTGCTGATGCTGATTCTGGTACATAAACAGTTATATCATGTTGAAACTAGGAACCCATCAGTCATGGATAAGCATGGCAGGGGAATCTTGAGTGGCTTTGCATAGGGTAACATGCTGAAAATGTAGAATAGCAGCCCATCGTTACTTATAAGTTTTGCACTTCCGCAGTACAATAAATACATTCTAAAATATTGGATTGAAACATTGGTCTGATGAACGTAGAGAAACAGGTCTGCAGTGGTGCTCTATGGTTTGAA
The DNA here is from genome assembly GCF_030463535.1 of Salminus brasiliensis. Classification (NCBI taxonomy): domain Eukaryota; kingdom Metazoa; phylum Chordata; class Actinopteri; order Characiformes; family Bryconidae; genus Salminus; species Salminus brasiliensis. The sequence goes on along the minus strand of NC_132894.1, from coordinate 15,795,684 downwards.
CGCCTCTGACATTTTTATAAGTTAGACTACTATAAGTTCTCTACAGGAACTAAAAGTGCATATGCAAGACCTGCAGTTTTACCAGGAGTGTCCAAACATTTGCATATGATTTTTCTAGCACACTTGTTGCAGATATCCCCTTGAGGTATGTTAGGCTTGTCATAGGTGTGTTGTGCAACATGCCTGTGGCAGCTAGAACATATCTCCCTCGTTCTTTCAGTTTTATTGGTCCTTTGTTTGTTCATTTACCTGCTTATTTACATTGATTTTAAGGTAGTACCTGTTCTTTGTTGGAATCTCAGGCTAAGAGTCAGTCGGGAGTACAAAGGCAAGGTTGAACTGGGAAATACGCATTATAAGAAACAAGAAACCGAGTAAAAAAACACTACATCTAAATAAATCAAGTCATAAATGAAGGTACGAATTGTTCCATTAAAACATTTTGTCTCTCTTTGCAGGGGACAAACAGCTTTAATTTTTTTGTACTGAAAGATTGTGAGGACTAGAGACCATGCCTCCCAGGCCCTCTTCTGGAGAACTATGGGGGATCCACTTGATGCCCCCCAGGATTCTGGTGGATTGTCTGTTACCCAACGGCATGATCCTTACCCTGGAGTGCCTCCGTGAGGCCACACTAATCACCATCAAGCATGAACTGTTCAAGGAAGCCAGGAAGTACCCCCTCCACCACCTGTTACAGGAGGAGACCTCCTACATCTTTGTCAGTGTAACGCAAGAGGCTGAGCGGGAAGAGTTTTACGATGAGACCAGGAGACTCTGCGATCTCAGGCTCTTCCAACCTTTTCTAAAGGTCATCGAACCTGTGGGCAACAGGGAGGAGAAAATTCTCAACCGAGAAATTGGTAGGAAGCCCAAATAATTTTAGTCTTACATTACTTATACATTACACCCCCCCCCCCCCCCCCCCTTTAAATATTGATTACATAGTCTTGGTGGGTCTCAAATGTCCCCAAGGACCAAGTTTTACTTTCCTTTTACTAGTGGAAAATTATTTTGGTGGGTGGAAGTCACTTAAGTTCTTGTGTTTATACCATTATGCAGTCCAGAAGTAATTAGACCCCAGTAGAATTGATCATGAACAGCACTTATTATTTCTTAATTTTACCTTATGTATCATTGCTGTCACAATAAAAACTTGTACATTTGTATGTTGGAAAAGTTAGATAATAAGGAACTTATGTTATCTTTTTGTTTTCATTTTATCAATTGCTTTTAGTTTGGTAAACATGAAAAAAAAAAAATTGTTACGTGTTAAGGTTTTGATGGCATGGCAGTGTAATGCTTGATGTATTAATTTGTTGGCGCTCTATCCGGATCGCATTATGTGTTTACTAACAAAAAGCAGTGTCAAACTAAACTCTCTACATTTGCTGTGTTTCAGGTTTTGCAATCGGCATGCCTGTGTGTGAGTTTGATTTAGTAAAGGATCCTGAAGTGCAGGACTTCAGGAGAAACATACTTAATGTCTGCAAAGATGCAGTAGAGCTCCGAGATGTGAATGGACCCCATAGTCGAGCATTATACGTTTACCCTCCGAACGTGGAGTCATCACCAGAGCTTCCGAAGCACATCTTTGGCAAGTTAGACAAAGGTAAAGGGGACCACTGTTGTCTGTGGCCATGGGTTTGATGCGGTTTGATGCTGTTTGTTATTTTGTCAGTATAATATTTATTTCTTATATAACCAGTAAAGTTCAGTGCTTCATTCGAGCTGTTGTTTTGGATTTGTGGTTAAGTTCTTTTCGTAGTAATCATGAAGCATATGACATTTTGTTTTTCCGGAAAGAGTCAGTGCCTCTGGCAGTGGAGCACAAGAATGCATGCTCAACAGGCTCCAAGCATTCAGTTTATTTTTGCTACTTATCGGTCATTGATAAAATGAATTTACTTTTCTCCAACAATCTGTGCCCACCCTTAAACATCTATCTGTTCTAGACATTTAAATATGTACACAAGAGTAGCTAAACCATGCACTCCCTAAGATTTGTCCTTTTTCCTTTTTTTTATTTATTTATTTTTTTTTCCTCTTTCTAACCCAGGTCAGATCATCGTCGTCATCTGGGTGATTGTGTCGCCCAACAACGACAAACAGAAGTACACCCTGAAGATCAACCATGACTGCGTCCCTGAGCAGGTAATAGCAGAAGCCATCAGGAAAAAGACACGAAGCATGCTGTTGTCTGCCGAACAGCTGAAGATGTGCGTACAGGAGTACCAGGGCAAATACATCCTCAAAGTGTGCGGCTGCGACGAGTACCTACTGGAAAAGTACCCCATCAGTCAATATAAGGTAAACAGCTCATCTGCGCTCAAGACTATCAGAGTACCTCAAATTCCACCTGATTACCTATAGGGATATTTTGAGTCTCAATTGAAGCATTTGGACAATATCCTGAATATGGGTGTATTTATTTGCCCCAAACCATCACAGTACATACATTACAGTTCGGTGCATGCAGTTTTATAGAGAATATGCAGTAGAATTGTTTTAGAAATTGATGCACATAATGTGGAACCAGATTTCACAAGTGCAAGTGCTACCTGGAAACCTATGCTGTAAAGCCCCTATCACACAGGGTTTTTGTCGATGCACCGCAATTTCAAACTTTCAGGTCGAGTTCAGCTGTGGTGAACTTTGACGCGTGAATTCGCTTACCTGATTGTTGCGGTTTCAAAACAAGATTATACGACTCTTTTCATGCTCATTAAACATTACAACACAAGTGAGAGGCAGCATGGTACACTGTGAGTCAGGAGAGGGGGGGTTTGATGATGATGATGATCTTTTTCTTCTGGGGTTTTTAGTAGTAGTAGTTTTGATATTGCGGAAGCTGGATTGTAAAACCACTGAACTTAAATGGAGCTCTGTTTACATTGCTGATTTCCGGCCCATTTTAAAGGTCTTGTACGATTATTAAAAAATTATTGTGCATATTGAGGTTGCCTTTTTTTAGTTGTACCGAACTGTGATGTCCAGACTGTGGTTTAAACCGAACTATGACTTCTGTGCCACGCCTAGTGCTGAATGCTGGCTATGTCGTTTGATTTGACATGGGCACTTTGATATGTCCTCTGCCTCTGATTCTCTCATAATATTCGCTCACTTTTTGTACCAAGCTTTCATTCTCCCAAATAAGTACCTTAGTGTATCTGCTGTCTACATTTGAAGTCCTACTGTCCTCTTTTTTAAAATACCAAACAGCACAGACTAAAATAGTGCTTAGGCAGCTAGATATATATGTATATATAGAGAGCTTGTAAGATTTTGGATAATTGGGTTTTTGTTCACAATTGTGCATCAGATTTATTATACAGGTTAGGGTTTACAAACACAGTGTCTTCTTTTTTTTTTTTTTCTTTTTTTTTTTCTTTTCCCCCCTCTCTCCCACAGTATGTAAGGAGCTGCATTATGTTGGGTCGAATGCCAAACCTTATGCTAATGTCTAAGGATAGCCTATACTCTCAGTTGCCCATGGACAACTTCACCATGCCCTCCTATTCACGCCGCATCTCCACAGCCACGCCGTATATGAACGGGGAAGCCTCCAGCAAATCCCTTTGGACCATCAACAGCACCCTGAGGATACGCGTCCTCTGCGCCACATACGTCAATGTGAACATTCGGGATATTGATAAGGTGCTTACTTAAATGGTCTCATTATCTTATCTTATCATGTTACGCTGCTGAAACGTCAGAGTCGTATGCTTTCTGATTATCAGGACCAGACTTAACGACCATAGTCGTATGTAAATGTCTGGGCACCGCTGGTAAAATGACTTTATTTATTCGAGTAAAAAGAAGATCTTCAGAAATCCCACTATTTTTTGTTTATTTAACATATGTACATTTGTGTAGATTTGTCCATATGGTGTACCAAAATGTTACATTCACCAAAAAAATATGCATAAAAGTTTAACATTTAATTCAAATGTACCGTAGAGGAAGTTAAAGTAGATGTAAAGGTGTGAAGTTACCCCCTTTTGTCTTGTCATGGGGCCTTGTGTGCTCTTTGTAGCTAATGATGGCTTACAGCTTTTTTTTTGTGCTGTTATAGATATATGTTCGGACAGGGATCTATCATGGAGGAGAGCAGATGTGTGACAACGTAAACACCCAGCGCGTACCGTGTTCAAACCCGAGGTATCGCACAGCATAATCTTTCGGCGGGACACCTGAAACAAACCGTGCATGATTGTGCTAATGCTTGAATGTGTTCCATTAATGTTTAGCCTATGTCTCTCTACCACATTCTCAGGTGGAACGAGTGGCTTACGTATGACATGTACATTCCTGACATTCCCCGGGCTGCTCGCCTCTGTCTATCCATCTGCTCTGTAAAGGGGAGGAAAGGAGCAAAAGAGGTGCCGGCTCACTTCAAGTTGATACCCTTTTAATTGAAATTAGCATGGCTAGACCTGACAGGCAGTTGTCTTTTATCTGTGTTTACTCTCGTGTCTAGTATATTGTGTGTCCAGCACATGTGTAACCGAGCCTCTGGTGAAACTACAAAGGCTGGGGGAGGAAGGTCATGAGGACGCGCAGAAAATTAACTATTGATGCTTTGCTCAGCAACGTCTTGTACTATAGTGTAGTTGTGTAAATTGATTGTGTGTGGTAGTGCTCATAATTACTGTTAAATGGATGGCATCTCTCTCAGGAGCACTGTCCACTGGCTTGGGGAAACGTGAACCTGTTTGACTACACACACATGCTGGTCTCCGGGAAGATGGCACTGAACTTGTGGCCAGTACCACACGGCCTGGAAGATCTCCTTAACCCCATCGGCGTCACAGGCTCCAACCCCAACAAGGTATGAGCTGCACAGGGCTATATTTAACACTGCGATATGAACCTTTTTAAGTGATAGTATTATTATTATTATTATTATTATTAGATATTTAGTGTAGTTATTACTTGTTATTTGTGAGCTGTTCTCTATTAGAAACTATCAGATGAATATTTCAAGAGTGTTTTGTAAGAGCTTTGTTTTTATTCATTATTTAATCATCTATTTTATTTACCTTTGTCCTGTTTCCTGCTTTTGGTATCTGCATCGTTCAGGAAACCCCATGTCTTGAGCTGGAGTTTGACTACTTCAGCAGTCCTGTGAAGTTCCCTGACATGGCCACAATAGAGGATCACGCTAATTGGATCATATCCAGGGAGATGGGATACAATTACTGCCAGTCTGGACAGGTGAGCTCAACGACATGCATCCTGCTTAATAAATTATAGCAGCACACTTCCTGCTGCTATATAATATATATATATAGTTGTGCACACCTTAAGGAGCTTAATGTCATTGACATTATTATGTGTATTTGATGCAATTATAAAGCCCCTAATAAGCCCCAGTACCACATAAGTACCACAAAAGCATTTCAAAATTAGGAGTATTTAAAACAATACTGGGCATGTCCTCCAGTAAACATCAGTTTGGTATTGTGAGGTTTGTGTCTTTTTTTTGTTTGTTTGTTTGTTTGTTTGTTTTTCTTTTTTTTCTTTTTTTTTTTTTACTGTTTTAGAACAGTTTTCTAAATTCAGTCGCGCACATGAAAATATTCATAATAATCACAAACTCTAGATTTGAATGAGTATATAAATTACCATGTTTGCTCATAAATGAGATAATCATAGACAGTTTGAGCATTATTTGGAAAATTATTTGCATAAATGCATAGATACTCAACACATTTCTCTATGTATATAATTACCATTATATAAACTATTAATTCAGTGCTTTTGTTTGTTAATAGACAAATTACTGCTGCCAGGCCAAAATCTTGTAGCTCCATTTTTAGTCATTATTAACTTTTTGACATAATATAAAACTGCCATTACATGACAGATTGTTTTCAAGTAGGGCTTATCATGGCTAAACCTTACTGACATGCTTATTCTACTCCAGTAAAAAAAAAAAATCTTGATGGAAACTACTGATGGAAATCCGCATTATCCTGTTTCTAATACACATAATACATTGGACACTTTTTTGGTGTAGAATTACAGTTAAAGCAAGTCTTTAAAGTCTGTAAGAGAAACAGGGGCACTGTGTGGATCGAGTGAAAATAAATTACAGAGAACTAAAAACACTCTTGAGGTTTTTAAGCATAACTTGCAATTAAACTGACAGGATCTTAGTTGACTTGTCTAAAAATGCTATCATTATCCAAAACGTGGAGGGAGCAGCCCCGAGTTTAAATGTGTAAAATGTTGAATATTTCCCAGTTGCAACATATAGACTGTTTCTATGGTTCATATGAAAATAGGAAATCAGTGAAAATAAGAAATACAACAGTGATTGGACCCTATTTGAGTACCAGTGCTCTTCTAGCTCAGTCAGGACTTAAATTCTATAAAAGCTGATTGATTATGCAAAGAGAGATGAATATTTCACTGATAAACATCCATGAAAGCAATGTTTGATTAGATGTAGGTGGGCTTATTAGGGATTTGTCATTGTATTTACAGTAGTTGAAAGAGAAATAATAGTGTGTTAAAGGAGGATATCGCTTAAAATCACACCAGATTTCTGTTTCATTTTTTACAAATTAGATCATAATTAGAGGAATTTATTTCTTTATTTACGCTAGTTTGTCAACATCATTTCCTCTAACTATTGTATAAAGGGTGCCAAAGTAATGAACATGAGGATATGATTTTTTTTGTCTATCTGTCTGTGTGTGTGTGTGTGTGTGTGTGTGTGTGTGTGTGTGTGTGTGTGTGTGTGTGTGTGTGGGTGTGGGTTATGTATTTAGGCTTTTTTTTTTTTTTTTTTTAAGAATGGCGTTGTAGGGGAGGGAGGCAGTTTAATTGTAATATATTGTATGTATGTATGAAGAGATATATTAAAAAAAAAAAAAAAAAGTCTGGGGCGCCTTGACATCACCTAAGAAGGATGTCAAATAATGTAATCTTTCCCTTTAATGTGCTCTGTATCAAAAAGACATTGTAGATCTCTTAGGAATTGTGTGAGAGCAGCTTTACAAAAAGTGTTTTGGGATTTTTGTCCACAGAGTAGCAGACTGGCAAGAGACCACATCATAACAGAAGCTGATATTGACCAGCTGCGGCAACTGGCGAACAGAGACCCGCTTTCTGAGATCACTGAGCAAGAGAAAGACTTCCTGTGGCGGCACAGGTACGCTAGTACTTCCCTCAGCCACTATGTCTCTACAGTGCTGTCGTCATTGTGACCTCTGATAATGCCCATTAATTAAAAATTAATATATGTATACTTTTGTATTTTGTGTTGTTTAGGCAGTATTGTGTAAATATACCAGAGATCCTTCCTAAGATTCTGCTTGCAGTAAAATGGAACTCCAGAGATGAAGTCGCACAGGTTGTTAATAAATTATAACACTTTTTCTAAACTGCTTAGAAACACCACTGTCAAAAGTCTGTATAATCGTATTTCTAACAGTACAGTATGTATTTGCAGACAGATTCCATTTTGTTTATCTCTACACTCTACAACATTGTAGTATCATTTGTAGGTGATATGCGGTAGAGCTGGGCGATATTGGAAACATGCATATTGTGATATTTAAAGTCATTTTGTTTTCTCACAATAATTTGTCATGTAGAAAAAATGCACAGCCTTACATTTTAAAAAACTGCTATCCAAATTCTCTCCCATGCTGATCACTGTGATTTTGACTAAAAATATGCTGCACTCCGTTCAATTAAATAGGACTGATTACACTCTTTGTATTTACATGTGCAGTTAATCAGTATTCTTCATGCACAGACAATAACCACAATATACTCATAAAAGCATATTGTGTCCCAAAAAACAACATTTATCACAATAAGATAAAATATTGTCATATTGCCCAGCTCTGTGTGAACTTGCCCTCTTTCTTTGATAAGTACCAGAAAGGAATTCATCCAGGAAATGTGCTAATGTGATTATTTTTACATATATTTTGTTTATAATTTAAAATATAAAAAAATATATATTTTTGATAAATATTTTATTAAAAATGGGCTGATAATGTTCCAAAATAGCTGAATGGAGGTTTTACTTCTTCTGTAAAATAGACATTTTATCCATTTTGACACATGTGAAGCATGTGCCTGTATGGTAGTGTTATACTAATTGACTTTATGGGTCAGTTTAGGTTTTTTGGGGGAGACACGTTTTCACACTGTTTTGTGGAGTAAATGTTCAGAAAACATATAAATATGTATTTTTCCCTTCTCATTTAGATGTACTGCTTGCTTAAAGACTGGCCTGCAATAAAACCAGAACAAGCAATGGAGTTGCTTGACTGCAACTATCCAGATCCGATGATTCGAGACTTTGCAGTACGGTGCCTTGAAAAGTATTTGACTGATGATAAACTGTCCCAGTATCTTATTCAGTTGGTCCAGGTAAGCCTTTATTCGCCTTTCTTGGTTCATTTAAAATAAAATAAAATACATTTACAGCAAAATGAATCTTATTTGTCTGTGTTCTTTAAAGGTTTTGAAGTATGAGCAGTATCTCGATAACCCATTGGTGCGATTTCTGCTAAAAAGGGCTCTGACCAACCAGAGGATTGGACATTTCTTTTTCTGGCATTTAAAGTGAGTAACGCCTCCACCCACCCCATTTTTTTTCCAAACAGGATACAGATTTTAAGTAGTCTTTTATTTTATGTGATACCATACTGGGTACAGTCGTAGGAGTCTGTATGTTCATCAGCTAGGAATGTTTAGACTGCTGTGACCACTGTTGCCTTTCGCAAATGGAAGCTTGGATCTTTGAGGAAATGCCTTGTTTACACTTGAGATAAATATTTTTCTCTGCATATTTTCCTGGCTCCCAAAACACCTGATCCGACTAATGAATGAGTTACCAAGACCTTCCAGAGGTGCACCCTCCTGCATGATTTCAGTAGCGTCCCAATACCAGTATTGAGGGGGGGGGGGGGGTCATACACAGATTATTGTGTTAAGGCATTTGATATTTGTGACAAGTCTTGAGGGTAATGGAGTGATCACATCTTTAAATGCACTTTATTTAACTTTCTGTAAGGTCACAGTGCATACTGAAATGGAATATAACTGTACTGTGGATGTTGCAGGTCAGAGATGCACAACAAAACGGTGAGCCAGCGCTTCGGCCTGCTGCTGGAGTCGTACTGCCGGGCCTGCGGCATGTACCTGAAGCACCTCAGCAGGCAGGTGGAGGCCATGGAAAAGCTCATCAACCTCACAGACATCCTCAAGCAGGAGAAGAAGGATGAAACCCAGAAGGTAAATGGCTTTCTCTGATTGAATTGTCATGGCTAGTGAGTTCTCTTTGTGTGTATATATGTGTGTGTATGTGTAATATATATATATATATATATATATATATATATATATATATATATATATATATATATATATATATATATATATATATATATAAAAACTGAGATGATGTGTAAGTGGGCTAAGGGTGTTTGTTTAGTTCTGTTGCTTTTGGTGTTTCTTTAGGTGCAGATGAAGTTTCTGGTGGAGCAAATGAGGAGGCCAGATTACATGGATGCCCTGCAAAGCTTCACCTCTCCACTCAACCCAGCCCACCAGCTGGGGAACCTACGGTATGCCAGTTTAATAATAACTGTTTTAATGTAAAGATTGACCTAAGCATTTCATTACTTTTGCTTCATCTGTTTTGATTTAATGGTTTATGGCCTTAGACTTGAAGACTGCAGAATTATGTCGTCAGCGAAGAGGCCACTATGGCTCAACTGGGAAAACCCTGACATCATGTCAGAACTTCTCTTCCAGAACAATGAGATCATTTTCAAGAATGGAGATGGTCAGTAAATGTTTGACCAAAACTATTTGTGTGTAATGTCGGAGTTTTTAAAAAATTCTGAGGAAGCATTATACTATTTTAAAAGTGTAATGTCTGATTTTTATCTCCCTTTTTAGACTTGAGGCAAGATATGCTGACACTTCAAATCATTAAAATAATGGAGAACATCTGGCAAAATCAGGGGTTGGACCTCAGGTATTTTATTGTCAGGAAAATTATAAAAATTGATTATTTTTTTCTTGTAAGCAAAACCTCATGTTGTGGTGTTTTTCCACCCCCTCATTTGCTTGTAGAATGCTCCCCTATGGTTGCCTGTCCATTGGAGACTGTGTGGGTCTGATCGAAGTTGTGAGGAGCTCTCACACCATCATGCAAATCCAATGTAAAGGAGGCCTCAAAGGAGCACTGCAGTTCAACAGCTCAACACTTCACCAGTGGCTGAAGGACAAGAACAAGGGTGAAACGTGAGCATTCCTGATCAAAGCAAAGGCATTTTCTTTGAAGTTCACTGTTTAAATAATGGTGGTAAACTGTACATACATTTGCGGTCTTTGTAGGTATGATATGGCCATTGATCTGTTTACACGGTCCTGTGCTGGCTATTGTGTGGCCACCTTTATTCTGGGTATTGGTGACCGACACAACAGTAACATCATGGTGAAGGATGATGGACAGGTATGCTTCTGCAGTTGGTCTTCTGTTCATTTTTATCAATAGATGTGTGTGTGTGTGTATAAGCAGTAATAACTTCTTTGTTTTGTAGCTATTTCACATAGATTTTGGCCACTTCTTGGATCATAAGAAGAAGAAGTTTGGTTACAAGCGGGAACGTGTTCCGTTCGTGTTAACCCAGGACTTTTTAATCGTAATTAGCAAAGGAGGAACTCAAGAATGCACCAAGACAAGGGAGTTTGAGAGGTACATGTGTGAAGTCTGTTTTGTGTTTGTGAATAAAGGAGACAATGTCCCTTGTGTGTTTTAGAGCTATTTAGTAACAATAGATCCTTTAATGTGGTGTAACAGTTTCCCTAGAACCCATCCAAACAGCCTTCCCCATCTGACAGTAGTCTGACAGACAACTGTTTGCCAAAGTTCCACTTCCACTTTCTATCAAATCTGTCATTTCTGCAGAAAGAGGCCTTAAGAGAACACCCCCCCCCCTTTTTTTTTACCTTTTAAGGTTGAGTAAAAACTAATACAGTATGAATAATTTGGGAAGATTGGGTTGCAGTCACAAATAGAAAAGGGGAGTGGGTGGGGGAGGATCAGAATGAAACCATGGAGTGTTGTCTGACATTTCTTGCCATAATGAGTGAGTACTGTGCACAGTGACACACAAATATACACAGGAAACACACATACACACTACAGCGTTTTAGATTGTACATGACCTTATACCTTCCGTTCCACATGACCTCCTAATTCTGACTCACTGGCGCCCTCTGCAGGTTCCAGGAGATGTGCTACAAGGCGTACTTGGCCATCCGGCAGCATGCAAACCTGTTCATCAACCTCTTCTCCATGATGCTTGGTTCTGGCATGCCCGAGCTACAGTCGTTTGATGACATTGCCTACATCCGTAAGACCCTCGCACTGGACAAGACGGAGCAGGAGGCCTTGGACTACTTTATGAAACAGATGAATGACGCTCATCATGGTGGATGGACCACCAAGATGGACTGGATCTTCCACACCATCCGTCACCATGCCCAGAACTGAGCCCACTGGAAGGATCTTGAGCCAGCTAGCGGACCTATGCCCAGGACCTGCTGTCCACTCTGTGGCAGTAGAAGTGTGGCAGACCTTGTGTCAGACCTCGTGTACAAAGATGGGGTGATGCCCCAATTGACCTTCAGAGCACTAAACAATCCAGTTTTGTTTCCCCTCCTCTTCTCTGTTTATCCCTTTTTTTGTGGCATCCATACAGAAGAATACTAATCCTAATATTTGTCCAGAATGGTTGTACATTGTTGCTTGTAGTTTTGTACTCTTTCTCTCTTTTGGTATATTTTTGCTGCTCTTTTCCTGCAGAGACCATGACAGTTTTGTTTGATTTTGTTTGGAGGAAAATAAGAGTCCTCAACACGCTAATGGGATGCTTTTCAGGTTACTCATGTCTTCCTTGAAGTAAAAACGCCTTTAAATATGCATGGAACCTCCGAGAACTCCTAGACTAAACAGGGTAAGAGATTTCGTCGTTCGGTTCGCGATCGTTCTCTCCCAAACGGACCCCAGAAAGATGGTTGTTGTAGAAAATGAAGCAGATGTGGTGGAGTTGGTACTTCCATGATCTTACATGAACGCCCGCTGTTACTCTTGGTCACTACAAAGGTTTTTATTCTCCTCCCCATCCTCCTCTTCTTACTACATGAATACTGGGCCCAACTGACAGTCTGTAAATACCTGGAGATGCCGGTTGCAGGGGCATTTGTTTGCTTCATTAGAATTATGAATTTGCAGAGGGAAATGTTCGTAGTTCCACACAAACCGTAAGCCATTAAACACAACATTTGAGTGATGAACTGAGATCACTCGTGTCCTCGATTATGCAAGTGACCCAAAGACTACTCTGTGGTCCTCTGTATTCATGCCATTGCACTTCTCTGTAATTCTGAGAGTAAAAATGGCAGTGAAGTTAACAAAATTGAACATTTTTATAGTTCTAAAATTGAGAATTCGCATTCTTTTTCAGTAATGAAACATGAGCAGAATTTTATTTTATTATTTTTTTTTTTTTTTATTGCTCACTTTATAACCTTTTGGCCCAGCATACGTGAGCAGTTGAGATAAACGTGCCAGCGGACATACTAGCAGTGTACAGATAAAGCCTTAATGCAAGTTGATGTTCTGTGGATAAAATGCACGGTCCTCCCTCCAGGTGTATCGCATGCCACAGCAAAAGCTGACATGGTGCTTAGTTCGAGTAACAGAGCAGTTTAGCAGATTTCTGTTCGGTGCAGTTGTGATCGAAAGCTCGAAAGACTCTCGTTTTGTTTTCCACTGAATTTTAACTAGACTGGTCTGGATTTGTTGTCTGCGCTTCTGGTCACTTTTATTGTGTTGGCTGATGGCTTTATACAGTCCTGTGTGAACTTACAAATGGTGCTAAATAGATTACTCTAAAGAAGGAGAGAGGGGGACAAAAAAAAAAGACTGGACGAAATGGATGTGTTGGATGGAAAGAAGGGTTTGGAAAGGACAGGTTGTGGTTTACCAGTTACACTATATTCTATGTCAACAGTTCGATTTCTGTATGTCCTCTACATGCCTTCTGATGCTCAGTATAGTTTTTGTACGCTACACAGTCAGTGTGGTGAGGATGTGTCAGATATGTTGTGTATAGTTTACTCTTGGGGGTATGAAAAAAAAAAAAACAACAACAAAAAAACACAATAGATATGCTTTAAAAAAAAGAAAAAAAAAAGAAAAATGATGCGCCACATCTGTCAAAGCTGATGGAAGCTACTGCTTGAATTGTGTTTTTACCTCTGTCTTTATCCAGAGCAGCTTCTGAATCGCAGGGAGGGGAAGCGAGCGTGCACCCCCCAGAGCATTTGCGGCCTGCGCGCCGTTGCTTAGGGGTACAGTCGCGGACCTGTTCCATATCAACTCAACAATCCATGTAAAATCATGTCAGTCACGATTCGGCGAACAATGCCAAAAAGACACCGAGGTCCAACAATGAAATGCTAAATCTACTGGCCTCTGATTGCTTCATCATGAATACGTGTGCAACACTTGGCCTTTTATTTAGTGTGTTTTGTTCTACATGTGAACCATGTTCACTCGTTATCACTACCTGGTTGTGAGCTGTTAATCCGACCTACCTGTACGGTTCTGGAGAAAGCCTGTTATGATGTTATTTTTGTTGTATTACATTTTAAGCTGTGAAAATCTACAAATGAGGTGCAATCAAGCTATCTATATGGATGTATGTCTACTGGTGAGGTAACCTCCTTGAGATTGAGAATTTATTCAAAAGTACACTAGTTTATGAAAGTCTCTACGTTGGCCGACTTCGTTTGTTTGTCTGTTCGTTTGGTTTCGTTCTATTAATTCAAGCCAAAGTTCTACATGTGTGGGAGAGTTCTTAAAACGCGTGAGTCATGGTTTCCGCCTGTATACCCACCTGAAGCATTACAAAGGGGCAGCCTGTATTCTTGGACAGCTCATCGTTTTAATGAAGATACAATCAGCTATGTCTGAAAGTCTGAAGGACTTTTGTTTTTTGTGTGTGTGTGTGTGTGTGTGTGTGTGCTCTCAATAACATGACACTGTTTACGTAAGAATTTTCTACCCTTCAAGTTGGAGAAGAGGCCAAACCACCTGCCTTTCAGATGAATGTCCAAGTGGACACAGTCTACACCATGCAAAGACCACAGTGATTATTATTATTTTTATTTTTTTGCTTTTCACTTACATTCTGTAAAGAACATGTACAATTCTACTGGACAATAATGCACCAATACGTATTAATGCAAAGAAAAGGAAGGCATTTCCCCCCTCTCTGGTGTAATTAACAAAAACGACAAAGTTGTTGTGGTATTCCAGACTTCTTATGCATTCACGTGCTAAACTTTAAAGGTTTCAGATTTTTTTTGTAAACACTCGGTGATTCTTATATGCAGTAAAACAAATGGACACAGGCAGACAGTAACTGATGTATGCAGGTGGCTTTTGCACTTTGTAATTTCTTTCCCCTTCTTTACAAATGCCTTTGGTCCTAAAGGAGAGTTCTGTAGTTCTCTTGCATGTCATTTTGTTTTTTATTTTAAGCAGCATTACCAATTGTACGCCTATACTGCCTGAAACAGATCAGACAAATTAATTAGAAGTTAGTCACTGTAAGCAGCCTTATGTTAGCCCTCCAAAAGCCATTTATTGCATGGATCTAGTCACTAGTTTGTGTGCTTTTCTTTTTTCCTTTCTTGTCTGTACAGGTTACAGATCCTTAATGGGGCCGGACCCGTTTAAAAGCCCGTTGACAATTCTATGTGTAATAAGTGCAAATGCTTTGTATTTTCCTTCTTATTATTATTATTCTTTTTTTTTCCACCAGTTGCAACCGGGAAAACTTTTGAGATGCTGGACTCTTGGCGTCTTTTATATGAGTTACAAGAAAACAAAAGGAAAAAGTGGAGGAAAAAACAAACAAACAAACAAAAAAAACAACCTCATTTCACTTTCAGATGTACTTGAATATCATCGCTCTGAACCATCACCGTGTACGTCGAGAACAAATCTGTTAATGTGGTGTAGCACTGAAGGTTCGCTTGCATAGGCAATTTCATACCGATTGTGAATGTTACAGTAGTTCAGTTGTAAGAGTTTCTCCTGGACAAACTCTTACAGGCATTTATTGTTTTAAAAAAATGCTATTCTTTGATTTCTAAGGAAAACCAGTAAACGTCTTTTCATGCTATGTGAAGAGTGGGGAAATGAGGTGAATAATTGTATAAACGTATACTGAAAGCAAGGTCAAAACTGTCTGATATTCTAATATGTTTTGGAGTGGTAACATTTCTATATCGTTGGGGGCAGTACTATTACTTTTTTTTTTTTTTTTTTTTCCTTTTTGTCATTAACATGTTGAACTATATTTTCATTTATTTTCAACAACACTACTTTAGCGGGCCAAATAATGTTCCATACATCCATCCTGCATGAGATTTAAGTTAAAGCCCTAATATTGTTTTGTTTGTTATATGTAGATATTAAAAAGCAAACATTTGGCCTAAGACTGCACTCTGTAGTACCCATCTATAACTGCTAACAGTGACATTACCCTCATTCTCATTTATTTACTGTTCCATTGTGCACCTCAGTTGACAAGTTGCTTTGTATCCTGTCTATCTCCAATATTTTGAGTGTTATGTGACTATGTACAAATAAACTTATTTCAAGAAATCTTCCTAGCCCTGAAATTTCCATCTGCATTTTCAAAGTCAGAAGCCAAAACTATGTAGACAAAGTTTTGTGTGTAACATCAAGCTGTATTTTTGTGAATTCTTTTAAGATGCCTTTTAAGATTTGGCTCCCCTTCAGACATTGCAGTAGGGCACCCTGTCAGTTCTACTCAGATCAGGGGCAGTATAATTCACAGTTTTAAGGGTTGGGAGGCACTTAATACCCAAAATGCATGTGAACAAGCATTGAAAAAGGGACACAGTCTAGCTATTTAACATGGTCAAATGTGTAATTATTGGAAATGGAAGTGTCTGAAGCAACAACAGCTTGACTGTGCAAACTCGCACAAAGGGGAGTACTTAAATAAGGCCTATTTTACTTTCTAATCTTGATTTACTCGAGTTTCCTATGTTCTTTTAAAGACAACTGAGCAGAATATAACACCAATAGCACTTTAATTCAGTGCTTATGACATATAACTCATTTACTCTATACAAAAAAAAAAAAAACGCAGATTTTTGAGGTGTTGAATTTACATGTTAAACACTTCTCTCATTGACAGTCTCAGAATAGTGAGCAGGATCAAGACCTTTTACCTACATGTAAGCCCAGCTAAGGCCAGTTCCCATTAACCTGATGTTAAATTAATGGTAAATGACAAACCAATGGTGGCATAAGCTCGTGCCTTCATAATCTATGGTTCTTCTCAACCATTAAGATAAGATAGTCCTTTATTAGTCCCGCAGTGGGGAAATTCCCAGTGTAACAGCAGAAAGAGATAGCAAGACACTCAGTTACAAAAATTTGGATAAATAATTTACACTATATACACAATATAGTGACTCTTAATTGCAAATGGGGGGGTATTGCACATAGTATTCCCTGAACATGAACATGTGTGTGTAGTTAAGTGTGTGTGTATGTATGTATGTGGAGATACTCAGCTCTAGGGCATTATAATTCAGTGTTCCACAGTGATATAGGAAGGAAAGCGGTTTTTAAGGTTGGGAAACCCTCCAAATAACCAAACGTATGTGCGAAAACTCTTGTGCACACAGCTAGGGCACAAATCCCCACAGATGCATCACAATGTGGTGGAAAGCCTTCCCAGACCAGCGGAGGCTGTTAGAGCTGGTTGGGAATCCATATTAAAGCAACACTCTGTAGCATTTTTACTATAAAATAACGGCTTGAAAATCATTTCGATGCTCCAATTACTTCTAATAGGGGGAGAATTGCATCTCTATCACTGCCACTCACTGGGCTCCGGACACAAGCGGGCAGGACGACACTCGCGAGAACTGCATAACGCTGCCCAACACTGTGTATCCTGTAAATTTACTCTACATGTCTCAGTTCTCCACTTTTGGTGACGGTTCTGTATCTTTCAGCATGTCCTTCTTGAAGGGTGTCTCAAAGCAAATGACATTTCCCGACTGTAGGAGGAGCCAAGGAGCAAGACAGATACCAGATACCAATTCTCGCATAAGGCTGCTTTAATGCTTTAATGCTTTTGTAACGGGATATGGAACGAGCTTTTATACTGGTATGGCGTTTGGTCATATAGTATATATATAGTATAGTATATAGATCACTGTGGACAACAGCAATTAAAGGATTTTCCAAGATTGTGTTTATTCTAGATTTTACAAAGCATGTTTCAGATCAATAAAAGTAAACAGCACATATAACACCTAAAACAGCTAAAAAATAAAACACTTTAATATTACTATTTTTGCAATACTGTGTAAATCCATTTAACATCTAAAACGTCTGAAAGACGGTTTTTTTTAAAGTGTGGGTTATTATAAATAAACGGCCAATATTGTGTTCCGTCTTTTCCGCCTTACAGAGACGTATGAGGACATACTTTAAAAATGATGCTTATGTTATTATGTTACATGAACGTCATATTTATGTAATATTTAGCTATGTTATATTTGACTGGTGACTATTGGTGACTATAACACAGCTCACCTACTGGACCTCACGCGGCTGGAAGGTCTGTTGACTTCTGCTCTGCTGTAGTGAATCAGGCAATGACTATAGCACACACGGGATTAGCTGCAAACTTGTCAAAATAAAAGCTTCGTATTCAAAAGACTGTTGGCTAGATAGCTAGCCCTACATTTTTAAGAAAAGTTCACCTTCAGTCACAAAATCTATTGATGCATAAATGGGTACGTTTACTGCAGTGAGCATTAATAATAAATATAGCTAAATATAGCTAAGGAATTGATGCTACATCTTGGGAGCTAAGCCATGTCTACAAAACAATAACAAAAATAGATTAGTACAATACAAAAATAAAAACACATATAATTACGTGCATCCGTACATAGCTCGTTGTACTTTTTGTACTTTTTTACTCGGAATGTGCTGAATATTTAATTTATTAAATTAAGTTTTGCGATAAGGGCGAAAAATGGATTCTTCTCAACGGAAATAGAAACCGGTCAGTGGGAAACTAGACCTGGCTTCACGCGCTGCTGTTGGAGAGAGGAAAGCTGAAGTGAGGGGCAAAGATGGCAGATAGTGTCACTTGGCGGAGCTCTGCTCACAGTGAAACGGCATGTTTTTGAACATTTAGCGTCGCGAACAGATGCTAGCTAACTGCCTCCCGTAGCTTTATTACTGAACGCCTGAACACCGCGGTAAGTGGGTGAAATCCAGCTATAGCTAGTTAAGCAGGTCGTATTAGGCTTGGTTACGGAGCCAGCCCTCCTTTAATGTTTCCATAGCAACCGAATCTACCCTTTGATCTGGTTGCTAGTTACAGATTTTGACGAGGTAATCGCAGCTTTGCCTTTAGCCAGTCTAAATATGTGACATGGTTGTGGATGATTAGTCTCTCAGGAGTAAAGTTAACAGCAACAATATCATAATAATAATGATGATGATGATGCATATAATAATTCATAATTTAATGCAGCTCCAAGACCACACAAGCACAAGACGAGCTGTAAAGGAAGAATAAGCTGTATATAACACAGATCTACAACAGAATAACAGACCCTCTGACCTTTCCACCACTTTAGAAGACCATCCAACAGAGTAGCCTTTGAGGAGAGATATCCCAGCCTGTGTGGAGCTATGAGTGTCCTGCGTTTGTTCTCAGTCGCTATGGGCAGGATCAGCACCTTCAGGTCCTATCAGATCGTGCTGCTTCTGGCCGCAGCCCTGGCGGTGATGGCGTTCTACTACTTCGGCTCGGATAAGCAAAACTTCTCCAGCACCACAAAACGGATAAAGCAGACCCAAGCAAGTCACAACTCCAACCGCAATGATGCCGACCTCTCTGTGGACACCAGGTCTGTACATCGCGAGGAAAGGACGGCGATTAGGCACCAAGAAGATGGACTTGAGAAGAGGTCAGGCGAGAGGCAGCAGTATCACGCTCTCATGATGTTCACCAAGGTCGACAAGAGCAGGACTCTGCAGAGCAAGTTCGAAGTGGCCATGCGCTCCATGGCCAAACATGGCCGCTTCTTGGAGGATGAGGTTCTGGCTCTTCATTTCGTCTCTGACGCAGCCAGCAAGGAGTTGGGGATGAGGATGCTGCCTGAGCTGCTGCTGGAAGCAACCTTTCAGTATGAGGTGAGAACTGATCTGACTCTAAATGAACAGTCCAGTGATCTGCTGCTTCTTGGTTTGCATGGACCATTGGCTCTCTCAGGCAGTACATGTTGATGCATGTCCCTGTAAATGAGCAGAAAACCTACTGACTCAAGGCACACCTTTATTAGAAGCCAATGTGAGTCACTGTTCTGTTGATTTCCCACATGCTGGGATAAATGTTATTGCAAAATTATTGCCTATGCCAAATGGTTCATGGTACAGACACTGATACACTGGAGTGTTCCTTTAAGACACCTTACAGTATTCTCTCTGCGAGTCTTGATGGTTGTAAAATTTTCTTTGCCCTCATGCTTCACCAGCTGGCAGTGACACTGCTGGATAGAGAAGGGCACACACATAACAAGCCCACGTCATCTTTAGTGCCCCGTGCCAGAGGCTGGGA
This sequence comes from Salminus brasiliensis, assembly GCF_030463535.1. Classification (NCBI taxonomy): domain Eukaryota; kingdom Metazoa; phylum Chordata; class Actinopteri; order Characiformes; family Bryconidae; genus Salminus; species Salminus brasiliensis. The sequence continues at coordinate 15,775,939 of NC_132894.1, read as the reverse complement.
AGGTCACGCAACAGGCACTTCCTCTGCATCATTGCAGAGACAAACACTATATATCTCTCAGTCCCAAAAGCTCTCACAGGAAGACTCATGCCAGCAGCTATTCCAAACTCTACATACAGTGTATCATATATAGTTGTTTATTGGAACCCAAATCATCTTAACTGAGCCACAAAGCAACATAGAACATAGAACATTAAAATCATGTTTTAATGGCAATTAAAGAAGAAGACACATCTTAACTTTAACTGTTAATAGTTTTAAGTATAGGAGTGCCCGAGCCTTCACTTTGTGAATGGCTGTGAAAGCTCAATAAAATATCAACCAGGCAGACGGTCATTCGTCGATTCATCTTAACTGTGTAATAAAGAGACTTTGTGCCATTGTAGTAAACAGCTCCTAAGGCCCGGCCTATCGCTGGCGATAAACCTTTCTTACAGAGTGGTGATCAACGTAATCATTAGCCTTCGTGTCTCAGCAGTGCACATGAAAACCACCGAAAGTCCAGATTTCATCTGCTGGAGGAAGGATTCCACTATGCAGTGCATTGCTGTCCAATCCATTGCACTTAACACTCAATTCATGACCGGAACTGCGTACAGTAGTCAAGTTTTTGCAGCGTTTAAGGCACAGAAGCAGCATTAATAGAGACATTGCTCTAAATGCTCTAAGATCAGCAGATCATACTACATATGTTAATACTCTCAAAACAACCAAAACAGCCCTTTACAGCCTAAACATATAAAACATGTCCTTTTGGAGTATTGGCCATAAATATTAGAGCGGTTCCAAATCTAAGCAGCATCAATATACAGTGGAATTGGGGAACAAGGCAGAGATGTCAGTGAAAACCATACATATCTTAAATATATACACATTAAATAAAGTTGCCTTGTAATCTACACACTATGGTTGAGCATAGTTGGACTCATATAAATACATAGTCATTTTCCAACAGGCTGTGTTTGCAGAGCTCCGGTCACATGGGGGCAGTGTTGTTCTGTCTTGTTGTTGAGTCCGTGCCAGGATCCTTTCCTAGTTCTTACTTCAGATTATATTCTGTAGGCTGCACCTTTGAATAGACTGAGGTATGTGAGGAATGTATGTCTGTTGGCCCCTAAAGGAATTGGCTACATGTGCCAGCTACCTGTGCTGGCTTCAATCACTTCATTGTAACTTGAGTTTAATTAAAATGTTTCTTCATAGTTTTCTTCAGAGTGTACAATAAGCCAAATGTTTAGGACCCCGTTTACAGCAGGTTGCTTAATGCACCTTGAGGATCAGCATTATATCTGGATGAGACCAAGCCACATAACACTGCAAGGGTAAACGCACCCAAGACGCTTTTAACAGATTCAAATCCACTCGGACCACTTCGTTGAAGAGACGCATTTGAGCCACGTTACAGCAGTGTAAATGCACCCATCTCACACCCGAAACCCCTCCCAGTCCTACCGAAACCACCAGTAATAATCACTGCGCAATTAGCTAATTTGCATATTCCGTCACACATACAGCAATCAGATTTCAGTTCGACTAACCGGAGATGCATTTGACTATCGAATCTAAATGCATGTGGCTGAAATCTTATCAGGATACAGTCCGGATGCTAGTCACATGACCAGGTGTAACCGGGGTCTAGTAGGACTTTGGAGAATGGACCCTGCTCTCTATTGTTAGAGGCTGTTGTACTGATACAGCCACAGCTTCTTGCTCCTTGTGGACAATGGCTTCCCCTGCCCAGCAACATCCCTGCTAAGAATGATCCTTTGCCTTGGATCAAGGGATAGTTTGCTCAGTTTAGCACAGTTGGCTCTTAGCCGGTCGTCCAGCTTATCGTGCCTTTAATCCACTTCTTCCCAGCCTACTCGCGCTCGCACAAACACACACACATATGCACACACCACAAGATAATGAGCATAGGGCTTAATGGAACATCCCAAAGTAATCCACTCTGCACATACACCATGTGATTCCCGAGCACTTTGATTAATGCTGCTTTATTACAGAAAGACATACAGTCTGGTTGATTGTAGGCAGATGAGTAGCATAAGGCTCTGAAGTGTACAGCTTCAGTGCTGTTTCTTTCTCGACTAGCGTGGGCATTTTGATTAGGAAGAGAATATACAAGTGGTTTCCACATCTCACACACACACACACACACACACACATTTTCTTCACATGCAAGTGCACATTTCACTTAGAACTCCTGAATGGAAAGTTCTGGAGTCTGCTGTTCAAGCTCCCACACTCACCCCGCCCCCCCTTCCTAAAAGAGAGTTTAGTACAAACCAATGGCATGTAGGCTCTGGGAATACAAGATCAAACCAGCTGTGGCTGAACATTCGTGGTGAGTGCTTGCTATACTCGTGCTTTGCTTGGCCAGTATAACCGAATGAGTGAGGTAAGTGCTCAGAAAACAAGCTAAAGCCTCTTGTGTTCTCCCAAAAGTAGCAACAATCATAACATGTTGGAGCAAGTCTTAGTTTGAAATCTCTCTGGGCTTGTTTCTTGGACGGCGAAAAATAACGGTAAAAATAATAAAGGTGCCGAAAAGTGTTCCCAGCCCTGGGGATCCACCATCCTGGGGAGTTCAGATCATTCAGAAGGCCCTGAAAGACCTTTAACATGTGGATCAGGTATTAAGTTATGGTTGGAACTAAACTGTGCAAGAAGGTAAATCACCAGCAACAGGATTAGGAAGCACTGCCATAGAAGAACCACTTTTACACTTTGCTTAAAGGGGAATTCCATTGATTTTCCTAAATGAAAAGTTTTGCGTATTAAAATGATTGCGATGCACATAAAGCCATTCAGAGTGGTTTGAGGTGACCTGCAAATGTTCTAGAGAAACTTATCAAATCAGAATTATTCACAGTGATGGTGATTTGAACCAGATGTCTGAAGAGTTTTATGGCTCTGAACTCCCACACAAAATTATTACATGAAATGGTTATGAATAGACTACATTTATAACACATACTGGTTCGAATCCCTGCTGGTTGCCAAGAGCACATTTGGCCTGGCTCTCTCAGGGATGGGTTGATGGCACTTCCTCCCCACATCACTCCTGGTGTGATGTTGGTCACCACAGGTGTCTGTTAACTGTTGTATCGGAGCTGGGGAGCCGCTCTTTTCATCCGAGCACACTGGCAACCTAGCGATGCGTCCTCCAAGAGAGGCAGTTGCTGGCGTCAAATGTGTCGGATGAGACATGTGCCAGTCTTTATTCTCCTAGTGTTGGGGGGCAAAGAATGCGGGGAGTTCGTATGAGTGGGGTTGGGTAATTGGCTTTCCAAATTGCATAGAAAATTGGGTAAAACTAGGAATAATTGGGTAAAACTAGGAATAAATATAATATTCTTATATTACTGGTATATCTTAGTGATTTTAGCTAATTTCTTGGGCCAAAATGATAACCGATTGTTAGCACATTGTTGTGGCCAATATTAAAAACCGGCAACTTAACCTTTTTAGTATTCAAAAAAAGTTCACATTATAATATATACCTTTTTCAGTAATTCACTTTACATAGCAGTAAACATCAATCCTTGCTCAGGCAGTCGACGGAATCCCTGGTCCTCCGCAACAGAGAACTGAAACAATACATATATCGACAAATAATATATCAGCTGCAGATATATTGAGCATCACTACCAATTACCTTTTATCATATGAAAATGGACACATTTTAAATTCATTGAGCCATTGTACAAAGGCAAGATAACAAGCAATAGGCCTCGCTTAGCATCTCAGCATCTCAGAGTAAAAGTACTGATCTAAGATCACCTCTAATCAGCTGGCCAAATGAAATCAGTGAACCTTACCTGAGCCCAGATCAGCATTCTTTCTCTGAGAAGTTTGATAAATAAGGGCAGTTGGCACTGTCCAAATACTTTAGGACCTGACTGTATGTGTGGTAAAATGTAAGTAGGTGAAACCTGCATCGTAAGGCACAAATCTAGTAGCTGGTACAAGTCTGTGGCAGATTCACTTCTGGCAGCTGTATTAAGAGTTTAGTCCACCACAGTTTAGGGTACAATAGGCACTAAACTCTCAAATGGAGGTTTCCTTGGTGTTATGGTGATGTGTCAGTCAAGGACCCATGTGAATCAGTCATTAACAATACAGACATCCTGTAGTAAAATGTAATTATCACCATGTAGAGCCAGTCCCATCTCAACCTAGGTTTAGCAGGATTTGACTCTTGTCAACATTACATATAGATATATTGTAGGTTAACTGGTGGTTTTGCATAGTAAACAGTGTGTATGTACAGTATTGTCGACCGAGGTTTCCTCTCACCGACTGCATTTGGCATGTCATTTAAAATTTCTATATCAATTATCTAAAGCTATTTATTCATGAAGCTTTCTTTTTAAGTAGTCTTTGGTAGCCTTGGACTAAAGTGCAATGCTAATGGCGTTCCACCATCACAAATAAGCCTATTTAGTCTGAGCTTAGGCTTAATCTGGGTCTGGAAAACCGTCTGTCTTTCACCTAGCGACAGTTGTTATGTGGTCAAGCTTTTGGGAAGCAGATTCAGTCCAGGCCAGCTGCTCAGGAAGCCGCAGTTATGCTCTTCGCCTAGCTGACTCGGGATCAGCCTTCGCATCCTCAGCTTTCATCAGAACTATTAGGAGCTTAAGGCAAACACTGACCCCGCAGCAGATGGTTTGCGTCTCCAGGAAGAGTGCTGAAGGAAGTCAGAAATAACATGGGCTTCCCTTGTGGAGGTTTCAGACTGGAGGCCCAATGAAAGTGTTCTACCAGTAAGAGCCCTGCACACTTTGTTCCATGTTGCCGTGACCTTTCCCCTTTTGTTACTGAAGAGATTAGTGCTCTGCTTAAGGAATTTGGAAAAGAAATCCAGTGTTGTTGATTTAGTAATCAGGTCTTTGCTTTAGTTTTTTTAGTTTTTTAATAGAGAGAACTATAAAATGCTGTCATATTCTCATATTGGTTCTCAAAGGCCTGTGGCTGGACGTGTACACAATTGCTGCAATAGACACACTTTCAGGATTTAATACAGCTAGCAGCCTTGTGGTTTTATAATGCGCACGTCCTTAAGCAAGTCATTCAAGGTGCTTTATATGCTGAGAAAGCTCAGCCCCCCCCACACACACACAAACACACACAAATTGGTAAACTGCTTAGTGGAATTTGGATGTGTGCTGGCAATTGAAAACTTGTGGTAGGTCTGGGTTTTGGGTCTGTTTTGTCCTCTTGTAAATTTAGAGTGAATTATCTCAGAAGGCCTCTCAGAAGACCTCCTAGTCATATGTAAAACTCTACACAATTTCTACAATATTACAATTTAACAATATTATTGCATCCAACTCAGTTACAATCACCCTATAGCTCTATAGCTTGCATTTTCCCTGCACCAGTCAGTCATAACATGAAAAAAACAGCTGCCTATTTTGGGTAGGTCCCACTTGTACCTCCAAAATCGAAGGTAAAAAAAGTGATTGGCTTAGACACCCATGACCTTGTCCCCAGTCCACCTCAAGGTTGCACATACTTCGACCACTTTTGGTAGGTACTAACAACTGCATAATGGGAAGACCCCAGACAATCAAGCCACAATCACAGTTTGGCTCGTGTCAAAGTCACAATGATCCTTTTGCTTGCTTGTTTTTCCTGCTTCCAACACATCAGTTTCCAGAGCTGACTGTTCACTTGCTGCTTAATATGTAGATTTTACCTCCTGACAGATTCCACTGTAACAAGATAATCGATGTAATGCGCTCCATCTGTTAATGTTATGGCTAATATGTATAATTACCAATTGGGCAAGCTTCAAGCACTTCCATCCCGTTTTTTTTTTTTGCATTTGTTTGGTTGTCAAACAAAATACTGGCAAAAGGACATTTATAAAGGGGATGGTTAAATAAAAGAAAGAGAAAGAGGCTTGTGAAAGAGAACACATTTACGATAAAAACAGTTTTGATATTTGATAATATTAGTTATCAGCCTAGATAAGGCTAGATAACACTAATTGACAGTTAATTATACAGTTAATCTTTTGTTTTAGACACTGTTTGCACCTGGTCACTTTATCCGTCTTGAGTATCAGGATTATTCCTGGATAAGGCCAAGCCACAAAAACTGCAAGTGTAAACACACCCAAGAACACGTTTAAAATGAATACACTCAAAACACTTCAGGAGGTGGTCTGAGATGCATTTGAGCCACATTGTAGCATCCGTCTCTACAAGACGCATCCCACAACCAAAACATCCTCCAGTACAAATGAAACACCAGTAATAATTGCCTTGCAACGGACGAATGTGCCTGTTCCGTCCCACACGGCAACTGGATTTCAGTCGAAATAACTGGAGATGCATGTGACTAAAATCTTATCAGGATAAGATGTCCCAGTGTAAATGGGGTCTTGGGTTAACTGTGGCTATTGGCTTGCAGCATTAGCATTAGCATTTTTGGTAAGACTGCTCCTTTAACAAGCAGGATGACCACTTTTGACCACTTTGTAAGCTGCTGCATTATTTAACAATGACATAAAATTAGTTTTGATTTTGGCAGATTTCGAGAAATCTTTAAAAAGTAACCATTTATGAGATATTGGAAGCCAGTATCGTTAATGACCTTCAAACCATGTTAGGTTAAAACCATCACTGACTTGCTAATTGTTCCTTAAATATTATCATATGAGCTGTGAATAGAGCAACAGTATCTCTCACTGTGTCTCTCACACAGCTGTCTTTCCTCGAGCATCTAATCTAACAGATGACTCCAAGCCGTATATGATATCCGTTCCCTTGCTCCAGTGCTTAGACAGTTTTAATCTCTCCTGATGTTTTTAAATAATCTTTGCACATCCTCTCTAAACACTGCGAGGATGTTGAATCTGGTAGCTGTTTTGATGATTAATCCTGAATCGGGAGCTTGTGTTGAATCTGTGCTGTTGTACTTCGCTGGACTGAATGGTGAATGGTAATCTCACTCCAGAACATATTTGTTTCCATTGGAATAAAAGCTTTAATGGGAAATGTGTGGTTACTGTGGGCCCCCCCCCCTTCGCCCAATCCTCTTTTGTGTAATCTAGCGAGAGATCCACATTATCTGATTGTGAGTGCTGACTGGCTGCCAAATCCATGCAGCACAGCACAGGGCAGGATTAAGTCCCTGCTCGTACTGCAGACATCCAAAAGGCATTGTGTTTGGTTCGGTTTAAAACGGAGGAGAGACGTTAAGGGGGCGCGTCATGGTGGAGTAGGTCGCCATGAAGGTCCATCGGGAGAAGGGGACCTATGTGTTGGACAGGGTTGATCTAGATAATGTGGCTGTGAACACTGTGAACTGAAAGCAGACATGCGAGTGTCAGATGTTTGCTGTATCGGCCAACGCCAGACAACATCTTTGTTTATCAGATTTGCTTTTGTCTGATTGTTTGTTCCAGGTGGTGTTCCATGATGTTGGTGATTTGACAGGGAAGCTGTTCCCCATTGTGGAGGCCATGCAGAGGCACTTTAGTGCAGGCTCTGGGGCCTACTACAGCGATGCCATCTTTTTCCTTTCTGTGGCCATGCATCGTATCATGCCTACAGGTAAGATGGGCAAGTACACACAGCAGAAGTGAAGCACATGATGTTCATGATGCATAACTTGAATATGCTTCAGTGCCTATAAGAAGTATTCACCCCCTTGGATGTTTTCCCCTTTCATTGCTTTTAGAAATGGGATCAATCAATCAATTTGTTCAGTGTCAATAACTGAACAGATTCCTACAACGTCATTTCAGTAAAATATAAATATATAATGTAAAATAAGTGATTACATAAATATTCACCCCCAGCCCGTATTTAGTGAAGGATTATTTGGGCTCAGCAATTTTACACTATTCTTCTATGCAAGACTGCTCAAGCTCTTTTAGGTAGCACAGGGGTCAGGCCTGAACACCCCTTTTTGAGTCCAGTCACACATTCTCTATTGGATTGAGTTCTGGGCTTTGACTTGGCCTCTCCAGAACGTTCACCTTGTTGTCTTTAAAACATTTCTGTGCAGCTTTCGTCCAAGTTGTAGTTCTCTTGCAGACTGAATCAGATTGTCCTCCCGGATTTTCTTATATTTTGCTACATTCATTTTACCCTCTACCTAAACAAGCCTTCCAGGGTCTGCTATCGAGAATGCTTCACAATGGGGGCGGCGTTTTTGTGGCGATGTGCATGTGTATGGTGTCCGCCAGACTTAGCGTCTAGTCTGATGACCAAAAGGCTCCATTATTCCTTATTGCAGTTTACCTCCAGTCTCCCACATGCATGTGGATGAACTGTAGTCAAGATTTAATTGTCTGCCACTGGTAAAGAACTCAACAACAGTTGCATGGAGTGTTCTTGTTTCGCGACGATCGCTTGAGGATAGAAATGGACAAATTAGTGTCTTTGGGGCTGCCAATTGACTTTCAGGCAGTTGTTGGAAGCAGGAAAAAATACATGTGGGGAGCAAAGACTACAGAAGAGCCACCACAGAAGAGCTACTGTAGCACAAATAGCTGAAAAAGTCAGTGCTGGCTGTCGTGTGGATTCCAGGCCTTGACAGGTCCGAGCTGTTTTTTGGGGGCACAACTTATTAGGCAGGTGGACAATATTAGTGGGGAACCTGTGGTTTTAATGTTGTGCCTTTTCGATGTATAGACAATATACTGTTTTAGTCATGTTAATGAGGTGTTTGTTAGAAGAACATTTCAGTAATGACATGTGGCGGTAATGTTCACTGCCAGAAAAATGGATTTATATTAGTACTAATAGTACTTAACAGCTGCTTTTAGATGCTATTTAAATACATATAAATAATGTGAACAGTAAATTTGTTTTTGTTTTTCTAAAATCTGAAAAAAAAACTAAAATACTCGCCATTTTAGTTTTAATAACGCCTAAATAAGTGTTAACTTTGTAAAATCTTGCTTACAGAAATCACAGGCTGTTGTGGAAATGACTGTATTATTGGGGGCGGTAATATTTTTTTTAAAAATGCGCAATAGTAGATATGAGCATTATATATTTATATATATATATATATGTGTGTGTGTGTGTGTGTGTGTGTGTGAAATATTATTTGTCCTTATAAATTAAAGAATCTCTCATAAACATGTTTTAAAGCTCCATGTTTAAACACTATTATGCAAACCTATAACTGAAAGCAATGTCCGCCACCTGACAAACCATGAGACCAGAGTTTTCCATAATGTGAGCAAAAGTAGAGCAGCCCCGGGCATTGTAACAGTGTTCAAAACGTTCAACAGATGTGGATATCCACAATAGCCCTTCAGTCAGTGAGTCAGAGAAAGTAGTTTGACACAGGGTCAGTGCCAGCGTCAGCTGTGCTGTTGCGGTGGGAGGAGGATGCGGTGGGGGGGTCAGTCAGAGAGGCTGTCACATTCACAGGTGCTGTACTAACACGTGGCACGGTATTCAGGCAGTGGAGGGGGCTGAGAGGAGCTTCTGATTGTCCTCATACAGTGACCTGGACATCAGGCTTCGCTGATGCCGTCCACCCCGCCAAGCTTTTTTTCACTTTCTGACAGCAGTGCAGCCTGGGACTGCTTTCCCTACCATCAAAACACCAGCCTGGGCTTTTTGGAGAGATCAGTGAGGTCTATGGAAGTCTGCAGGCAGGGGCACAGTTCAAGAGATGGGGATGGAGCAATTAAACTAGTTCAGAAGAAGTGGACACTGTAATGAAGATGTGGTTACTAAATGCAAAGCAAGAGTGAGAAATATATCTGCGTCTGTCTGTCTGTCTGTCTATCTACCGACCTACTTACTTACTTATTTTCCTACCTACCTGCCTATCTAAACCAAACCATTAGCACCAATCGATGTGTAACCGTCAAACCGCCTGCCCAACTACAGTTAACATATGAATGTCATAACACAACCTTAGAGCAATTGAAGGTCACCTGTGAAGTGCTGTGTAGAATCAATGGTTTTGGCAGCAACGGTGTACCAACAACCTGTTAGGCAGGTGATCATATTACTTAATACTGGCTTGTCTGTGTACCTATCTGGCTTTTGATATACGCTGAATTGCTAGATTACATTTATCTCATACTTACACTCATTTTATCAGGTACAGAAAGCCAGATGGTGTTTAAGTGGTGAATCATTGAGTGTTTTTCATATGGTTGCAAAAAAGGCAGCAAAATCTTTGGAATGATTCAGATTTCTGCACTGCTTGTGAATAAAATGTGGTCTGATTGTTTTCTAAGTCACATTTATTTACAAAATACACTCTTTCAAAAGTAAGAACACACCAACATTGAGCACATTGATTACACATTCACAGTGCAGGCTAGACAAGGTGAGTGAATCTTTATGTTAATAACAAAAGGTGTTTCTATTAAGGAGATAAGATTGGGTGCTTTGCTAAAGACGATGATTAATCCATATATTAACAAAACACAATCCATGACCATTGCATTACTATAAAAGCACATCAGGCAATCCCAGAGGGCCTGGACATTTTACAAGAGAATGTAAGAACCGCAGTACAAGCTAAAGAGACGTTGTGTGGTGCAACAATTAAACAGACCAAAGCAGACAAGTAAATTAACTGAAGAATGGTTGAAGAAAAATGGCCTAGTCATAGTCTTGACCCTAAGCCTATCGAAATGCTGGGGCTCTAATTCCATAAATATTGTTGAACTGAAACAAAGGAATAGATCAAAAAAATCCTCCTCAACATTGTGCCAGTATTATTTGCTGCTGATCATAGATTTCCTGAAAATAGAAAATTATATTAATTAAACATGACAGTTGTATTTAAAGCAGAAATATATGGTTAGACTTTTCTTCCACAAAAAAATGTTGCTTTGGAGTTTAAATACAAGCACACATGACTTATTTTTTATATTTTGAAGTAAAAGGGTACGTTTGGATTTTCACAGCTCAAAATCTGTGCTCGCCTAATTCATCCAGTAAAACAACCTGCTGTGCCTCTCACTTTCTTTTGTGAAGAGGCTGTTTATAACCTAAGGGAATTCCAGTGCTCATGGCTAAAGTGAGAGGTGTATGTGCTGTGAGAGGAGAGGAAAGGGGGAAATAGATACACACAGAAAAAAGCTTAATTTTTTTTTGGGTGTGTATGGGTAATGTTTGTGGACAGGTGGTTTCTACCATAGTGGCTGGAGACACACAAACATTAGTGCTAGCTTTTGCACTGCTGAGAAGTAGGTCAGCACACTTTATTCTTTTCCCACTGTTTAAATTCCCAGATGTTTGAATGAATGATTTTGCTGTGCATTGTAGTGTAGAAATTGGCCACACAGTATTATCCACAGTGTGTTCAGAAGTATTCATAATATTCATATTGGTAGGAGGCTGTATTAGGGTGAGAATATTGTGTACAGCTGTGAAAATCTACTAGGTGCTTATCTCGTCACCATGGTATATGTTTTATACCATATAATGTTTTAGCACATTAAAAGACAGTATTTGAAGGTACATTTTCCTGCTAGACTTAATTGTCTTGTTATTTTAAGTTTTTTTTAGGGTTAATTGGGGTGCGAATCTCTCTCCTTCAGATGATAAAACAGACACCTCCATACACTATGCTATCCATTTCCTATGCTATACAAATCAATTCAGTATCGACAAGATCAATTTGGTGATAAATGATTCAGATTATTCAAATTTAACATGTATAAGTGTGTTTGACCCTAAATGAAACAGCAATTTCAGAACTTCTTCACAGTCTTTATTGCTACCTAATGGATCGTCTCCTCACTACATAAATCCACTCCATACTGCAGTGATTCATTTATAAAAATCCAACTAACAAAACAACAGTGTGGTTTACATCCTCAACTCTTATTGTCATAGAAGGCTGTGTGTACATTGCAAGGCATTTAATCAAGCAGAATTAATCAAATACAATGAATTATATTAAAATATAAGGCTAATACAAAACTTGGACGCTCAACTGATCTTTTCCTTGATTTGCCAACTCTGTTTCGTAGAACCGGGTTCCAGTGTACCCATCATGCTTTAAGAACTGGTTGCCTTACACTTACTAGAAGAGTAGCTCTGGAAATAACTGCTAATGTAAACCATATTTATGGCATTTTTCTCTTGTGGTCTCACCCTTGTGCTCTCTCTCTTGCATGTGCTCTCCCAGTCTAATTCACGGTCACATGTTCACGCCAATGGAGCTCATCGATGGTCCTAATGCAGCCATTTCTGAGAGGTTGTGGTGTGTGTTGTACAACCTACTATTATTGTTATTATTATTGTTATTACTACAGACAATGATGATTTCCCAGAGTTGTCCCCCATACACAACACCTCAGGTTGAGGACATTACACCAATAACAATGTAACCATAACAATTCTGCTAGCATTTCCATTTCTTTTAATGTATTTACTGGAGGAGAAGGTCTCATTTTCCTTCACACTGTTCAAATCAGGGTGGATGCTTCCATTAGAATTTCTTATACATAATAAAGACTAGCTTGTAACACAAAGCTTTATTCATAAAATAGTAGTAATATTCAGTTACCAAATGTTGTTTTGCTGCTTTTTTACTGAACAGTATGTGGAGAAATGAGCTCTTTTGCTTTTGTTTGTCATAGCATTTGTTTGTCCATTTTGACACCCGAAACAGGCTTTCACTGAGCATTGCTCTTTAATATATATAATCTAATGTAATGTTTGCTGAATTTTCCCTAAGCACAGTTTTGTCAGTTAAACATATATTGATCAGGTCCATGCACCTTCGCTGTTGATGCTGTGTTGATGTGTGCAATGTCATTAAGCTCAGTGGAGTTCAATCTTGCACTGATTGGTCCTGATAAATCTCTCTTGTTGCTTAAGTAGCACGTTTCTGATCATAAAGAGAAGAGCTCCACTTACACATGCCCATGCTACTGTTCATCCATTACTGGCCTGCCAGGTTGATTGCTTTTGCCAGACCCACTAATTGATTATCTCCTAATGCCCTGGCCATGTTTCTAATTGATTTGTTCTGATTTTTAAACCTCTTTATGGCCTGCTTTACTGGTATTGACACTTAGAGGCAACCCAGACAACTGACCCCACATGTCAGTGGTATGTCTACATTCAACTTTGGTTTGGGGTTTGTTTGGGTTTTTTTTTTTTTTGCTTTTTTTTGGTTATTGTTTCTTTTACATAAATAAATTGCATCACCGATGGACACAGTTAACTGACAATTCGCCAGCTATTTATAATCACTGTATATAAACAGGGTTGTCCAATATGGTTCACCCAGTATAAATGTCAGTTACCTTGATTTAAAGCTGACGTTCTTCACATTAATATTTATTGGACAGAACCATCAAATCCAATGTTACAGACTCATTATTTGCAGGCAGTTAGAGGCCTGCAGGCTTCCAAGAATGTTTGCGGTCAGGTATTCCAGGGGGATTTTGCTTGTTCTCATTACTCTTCCTCTCTCTCCTGCCAGGCTTGTTCCAGCTATTGAACACTTTCTGATGAACTAATCAATATGAGCTAAAATGGCTCTGGCTGGAGTTGGATGTTAGAAAGTGACACTGTCTATCTCATTGTAGAACAAGTTTCTGAGCTGGCCATTGGCGTCATAGATCGTTCATAATAGTGAAGTTATCTCTTGTCCGTGAATTGGCTTCTCAATGGGAGTCATGTGAAGTCATTTTCCGTCTTGAACATTAGAGTTAAAGGGAAAGACCAGGCACGTGCTGGCCATTGATAAATTCACTTTAAAGAAAAACTTTCCACTCTTACTCTCTTTTATTGTGTCATGCTGGGCTTCAGTCACGCTTGATCACTGGCCTATGATGTGAGTCTAATGGCTCTGCATTAAAGTAAATCTGGCCTCTGGCTAAGCGCACTGGCAAACTTTTTAAAAATGACAACACAGATAGCGATGACAGTCATTCCTCATCTCTGGTTGGCTTTTTTTTCCCCACGTGTTCAACAGATCACGAGGAAAAGGCCCTTAAGAAAACACAGTATGAATGTTTGCTCCAGATGCAGACATGAGAAGAATGCTAAGCCATCAACACGATGTCCCTTTCCCACTGAGAGACTGTTTAATACTGTTGAACCTACAGCCTCCTCTGAAAGTATTGGGACAGCAGTGAAACAAACACATTGAGACAACCACTAAAGACTGTTTGAAATCAAATTATGATTGACACTGTAGCTCATAGTAAATAGATGATAAATGGTTATATGTCCCTTGCAATAACTGCATCGAGCCAGCGACCCACCAACATCCCCAAACTGTTGCATTCTGCTATTGTGATTTTCTTTCAGTTGTTGTTTGTTTGACTGGTTTCTTTGATTAGTTTTTGGTAATTGCTCAGGGGTGCAGATTTGGTTTGACAAGGAAGAGGGGAGGGGGCAATGAAGGTAGGTAACAGTCTACATACATAAATTTATTCAGACAATTAGCTGAAAAAGAACTACAAAATTCTCATGGATCACATTTCTAATGCTTCTTATATGTGGTAGTAATAGTGAAACACATGCCTATCACAACCTTATAGCATTTCCTATTGCCTGCTAAATTGTTGGCTAAATACGTCAATCACAAAGAATATGATCTCAAAATCCAAAAGCCCTCACTCCATGTCCCTCCTAAAATTGCAACAGTGTTCAATGCATTATGGCATTTCTCTTGATTAGATGAATTCTCTCTGCTGCTTCCATCATAAATTACATTACCAAAGAATGATTCATGAGCCCCATCCAGATGCAGCCATGCAAGCCCAAGCCATGACACTACCTCCACCATGTTTAATAGATGATCTATTTTAAATCATTTTGAATTGTGAGCCGATCTTTCTTTCTCCACACTTTGACCTTTCCATCACTTTAGTAGAGGTTAATCTTGATCTCATCAATCCATGAAAAAATTAGTTGTGGCTCAACTCTGAATTTCTTTGCACATTTCAACTGCCCTTCCGATATTTACTGGTTATGAGTGGCTTGCATCTTGTGGTATGGCCTATATATTTCGGCTCCTGGCGTATTCTTTGAATGGTGGATTGTGATACAAAAGGTGCCATATTTTAAGTTGTTTGAAAAGTTTAGATCTCAAACACAAACTACATAATCTTGCCCAGAGTCTAGCCCTGTTTATGTTTATATAGAGACTGTATACAGTGTATGCAAATATTGTTTTACCGATAAGAAAGTCTGTCTGGCACATGGTTCAAATATTTCATTTGTCAATGGGAAACACAATCAGTCTTTCTTGTATTGTCTCTGCTTCTGTGGTGTCTTCGTGTCTGTGTTAATACATAGCACAGCTATTAGACTTTCTTTTCTTATGCAAACTGGATTCATTTTTGCTTCCCTACATGCCTCATTAGTGGCAGCATCGGCGTGCAGGCAGGGTGCATGGAGGGTGGTCACGTACAGCCAGGTATTAAGCCCATAATGAGGTTGACCTACATTTGTCTCGAGTATCAGTGTGAAGCAACGTTTGCTGTTGTTTTCATCGGGGAAATGAGGCGGGGGACGGAGAGAAGCCATAATCCACAAAATCCAGATGGACTCCCACCTGCCACATGCTGTATTATCATCAGAGCTTTGCTGTCTTCAATAGTCGGTGACCTGCCATGGACTGTCTTTTACCTAGTTATCTAGGAGTATAATGATGCACTCTGGGTACATTTAAATTCATGGTCATTTACAATTTATGACTCAGGATATTTTGAACAAAATTTGAATAAAGAACAATGATGGTGGCACACCATGAGATCGGAGCTGGGAGTGTGACCTGTGACACTGAATGTGCTTGAATAAGTGACACTTTCACAGAAAGTGAAAGTTTAGACAAAGCTTATTGACTAAGAGAAATGTTGCAATAAGCAATGTTGCTGTGCATTACCCTACATCCCTATGAATAGGTGTTATTCAGTGGTTCTTTAGTAGAGGCATTTGGTATGTATAGTACAGATTTAAAAGTGATTTAAAAAATATTTGTTGTATATAGTTTATATACAATAAAGATACAATGCAATACAATACATAGAGAGAGTCTTTTAAAAATTGTCCCACCATTGTTATTGTAAAAAAAAAAACATTTTTCAGTACTATATAGAACCTATTTTTTGCTAAGAGTGTAGGCCTTTATCTTGCATTTTTCTTTAAAGGTACCAAAGAATGAATTTATAGAAATATTAATTATTTTTGATATTTTGTATAAATTGTGACTACTATGTGACTTTGGTTAGGGTGAAATATGCTCAGATTTTACAGTTTTACTGCTCTGTTATTAAACAACATGCTTATTTTTTACCTTTATGGCTCTTGAAAATGTTCTAATATTCCTGATATGTGTATTATTTGAAACTAAAGCAATGCCATTGTCTTTTGAGCCTGTAGTGGGGTGCTAGAACGAGGTGGTAGTAGCAAGTCTTCTGTGTTACCTCAGCTTTTACAAAATACTGTGTAATCTATGTCTCCATTTCCGTCAAACAAACCTAAATTCCACATCACAATGTTCAGTGTTTGAGTGTAGTCATGCGTTGGTGATCATGCTTATATGTATAACAGGAATGCGGGCATGCTACACCACATGCTTGTGTGAGCACGGTCATGGTGAACTTCCGATCCCCGTGTCGGAGAAATCAGTGTTGCCCCTGGCTGAGAAGCCCTGGTGAGATGAATTAGTTCTGTCTTGCAGACCACGAACACACCATTAAAGCTTTTCAGTGTTTACCCCCTCAGGTACCTTCATCTGTTGATGTTTGGCCTAAAGGTGTAGCACCACCTCTGAGAGAGAGAATTTTCTCTCTCTCTTTTTTGCGCCGTTTCTTTTCCGAGAATTGATGGAGGACGGAGCAATGTGCTCCGTGAAGCTATGTGTCATTTTTTTTTTTTGACAGCTTGCAGTCTGGTTGGAATATTTTGTATGCACTTAATGTTCTAATTAGTTTTACCCTTTCGTATCACTTGTCAATTTGAATTCAGTATGACGTTTCAGCTCTCGTGTGATCGTAGTACAGATAATGTCATAACAATTCCCTTACTGTCCATCAGGTCCATTATACACAAATAATGTGCAGCAAGTCCTCTGTGAAAACAAGGCCCCTGGTCATCCTCTGTGGATGAACCTTAGCTCATCTGTCCTTTTAGCCTGGTAGCATAACGTGTGAAGTTATTGTGTTGCTGGCTTCCGTGTTTGCAGAAGAGAGGAGAGCATGGTTGACTTGCTTTCTTCAGTCAGTTTCCGCCTCTTGTTTGGACTGACTTCAGGCTGAAATCCCTCAGGCCGATTCTCTGTCTCTGGCTGCTGCTCTAACTTCATTGTTCTAATTCCAACATGCTTAGATTTGCTTTTCCTAGCAAACACTATTGTCTGGGGTCATATTTAGAGCGGGCCTTGGCTGCTTTAATGAAGTTGAGCCCATGTTTTAACCTTTAACCTTAAGAAATGGACAAGCATTCTAACATGGCAGAAATATATAGGAACTGAAATAGCTTTGCAAAGAGGAATATTGCTAATGGATTCCCCATGGTCCATGTTTTTGCTTCGTATGGAGCAAAATGTTAGACCTTCTAGGGGTCCTTAAAGACCTGTTTTGTGAAGCACTGGCTTAATCACTACACTGTATACTTGAGGATACTTGAAGTTTTGTTGCTAAACCATGTGTGTCCCTTCATGACTACAAATTACCACAAAAGCAAAAGCAAAAAATTGTTTTCATGAACATGGAGATGAGTTCAGTGTTCTTCAATGGCCTTTCCAGTCACCAGATCTGAATCCTATAGAACACTCGATGAAAGTGCTTGGTGACTGTTTATAAGGGGATAGTGAAACTGATGCAAGAAGACTCCAACACCACAGTCAATTTATTGGTTGCTCATACCAGTAGTAGATTTACTGTTTGCAAAGGCTTTTGCAAATAAAGAGGAATATTGCTGGTCCTAATAGATCCCCACATGGTTGGATTGGAGCAAAAGGTTGTGCCTTCTAGCGATCATTGATGATCTGTTTCGAGAACCACTGGCTTAATCACTACACTGGATTTATTAGCAGTTAAAGAAGATGATTAATTGAGGTAATGAACAAAAAAGTAGTTCCCAATAGCCAGGAATATACTTCAGAATATTATGCTTGTAAAAAAGTCTTGAGAGCCTCCCAACTGCAAATTTGGTGGTGGTGGTTCTGAACAAATTCAGTTTGTTTGTTGCCAGCATATTAATTTACCCTCTTTTTTATTTTTAATTTCAAGTTTATACTGTGTGTTTTGTTAGTGTCTTTATTTATTCTTATGGCATCATTCAAGCAGTAACCTAGATATACTTTCCATCCCAAATATTTGTAGATATCTGCCCACCCTTCTTGTGAAATCAGTTGGATTCAGTTACAGCTTGTACTCTTCTGAGTACAAGCTGACTTTTCACTAGATAGTGGAACATTGCTATGAGTATTTGCTTGCACAAGAGTGGGGTCAGATACTTATGTTAAATGCTTAGTTATTTATCCCAGTAAAATTGGGTGGTGTTAAGTAACTCCAGTGATTGCCGTCTCACTGCTTCACAACCCAGCGCTGGGGGTCTTTATACTCCACTTTACATTGAACAGAACCAAGGTAACCTTAGGCTCATATGTGTTTGCTCCAGAGGGTCCTGTACTATTAACAGTGCTATTCTACAACTATTCTACAAAACGGTCAGCATAGAGTGCATCTTAAAGTAATCACTCCCAAACCAGTCCATATGTCCTGCTGCAGAGGTAAAATGTGGTCTGCTTGGGCCCTGAGAACCGTCTTAGAGAAAGGTCTTAAATATACACTCTCCAATAAGTTTATTAAGAAGACCTGTAGACCAACACATTCATACAATTTTCTAATTAGCTAATTGTGTGGCAGAAGGGCTGTGGTAAGTCAGATAACCACTGTTGTGGTGTAGTTCCACAATTTTGTCAGTCTGATAAAGTTGCTGCTGGATCGAACAGTCAGAATGTGGCATGAACATGGACAAAACCTGCCTTGTGCCAAAAGTTGTCTCCAGCTGTTTTCATGAACATGTCAATGAGTTCAGTGTTCTTCACTGGCCTTTCCAATCACCAGATCTAAATCCAATAGAACACTTGCTGAAAGAGCTCGGTGACCGTTTATAAGGGGATAGTGAAACTGATTCAAGAAGATACTCCAACACCACTGTCAGTCATTGGTTGCACATACCAATAGGACATTTACAATTTGCAAATAACAGGCTTTCCTGTTCTCTTCCCAGAAATGAAGCGTATTGTGCAGTTGGACCTGGATCTGAAATACAAGAGGAACATTCGAGACCTCTTTCAAGAGTTCAGACACTTCCCTCCAGAAGCAGTCATTGGAATTGTCAGAGAGATGCAGCCAGTATACAGGTATTACACATCCATAGCATGTACACATACAGTTGAAACATACACTATATAAAAATACACATATGACAGTCCCTCCTGCAGTAAAACAACCCCACAACTTGATGCTGCCACCCCCATGTTTCACAGTTTCCAAAGACATAATGTAGTCATA
Source organism: Salminus brasiliensis (assembly GCF_030463535.1). NCBI lineage: Eukaryota > Metazoa > Chordata > Actinopteri > Characiformes > Bryconidae > Salminus > Salminus brasiliensis. Next base: position 15,756,444 of record NC_132894.1, on the reverse strand, counting down.
TGGGCTGTCCCAAATTGTTTAAAGGCATAGTAATCTTGGAGGAAAGTAATACAAATTTCCTTAAAAATGCCCCCTCTTATTAAAAATATTATATAGAAATATTTTTGGTACTCCTAATTGACCTAAAATGGGAAAAGATTCTGATTTCATGTCAGACAGTAAGAAAAAAAATGCATATGTGTCTTTTTATATAGTGTATGTAAACTTCTGGTTCCAGTTGTACATACACACAGCTTGAAAGCAAATTTTATGGAGCCGTAGAAGAATTCAAACGCAGGTAACACTGGTGCACTTGCTTTGTTGGTGGCTTGTTAGTCAAGGCAGTGCTGGACACGCCACAGGGCAGTCGTATTGTGTTTTTAGTTTGGGAGAAAAGACAAAACTTTAAAGAACTCCAAGTAACTTGACCTACTTCAGTATGCTTCTCATGGGGAGAAAAGCCAATATGATCAGTGTCCTCCTGTGGCTGGGCAGTGTCACACCCCTAAAACTGGGGCATGTTAAAAGCCAAATGGAGGTGTTAGCCATTCAAAGTTTCCCCCTGTGAGTACTGACCATCAAGTGCCAGTGGAGTGAGCTTTCTGAGGCCGCTTCCCTCGAGCTTGACTGTTAAGAGCTGTTGGAACACAAGAAGGAGAGCCAGAGCTGTATCGGGGGATTAACAAAGGAAGTTCCTTTGGGGGAGTGGTGTGTGTGTGTGTGTGTGTGTGTGTGTGTGTGTGTGTGTGTGTGTGTGTGTGTGTGTGTGAGTCAGTCAGTCTGACTTTTTGAGCTATAACAACAGGATGCCTGTGTACTGCTCATCAGGTTTGGCTTTGTGCTGGAGGGCAGGTTAGATTTCTAGTTGAATGTTGCTGCCCAGTTTTCTGGGTACACAACATAATACACACACATACTTGCAAAAGGACATAAAGACCCAGCTGAAAACGATGGCATTAGTGGCAATAATGCTTTAATGGTTATTTATACCTAAGTTGCCTGCTTTCTTGTAGGTTTTCAGTGGAACAAAAGAGGGAAACCGGGAAACAGGGCATTACACAATATTCAATGTTCTGGACCTTTCTTTGAAAACAAATGAACGTGCTGAAAATGTTGTATTGGCATAGTTTACATAAAAGATTATGTAGAAATGAGCTGTTTTCTCTGATCAGTTCTTTAGGTTAAACCTTAGGCACGAATGTGCAGCCCAGCTCTAAGCAGCACTAGATGGCGCTCCAGTCAGCTGATCAGCTGGAGCTGTTTACACACTGCTCTCTCTTCTCTTCCTCACCCTTCCCCCGCTTCCCTTGTTTCTTCTGATTTGTTTCCTCACTACTGCTGTCTCTACTCAAGGACACCCACTCAGGTACTTCTGGGTTTGTAAAAGGCCAGCCACTTCTGAGATGACTCTAAATGCAGAGCATTGCAATAGATCAATAAATGCAGTCATGTTTCCTTTTGTTATACAAAGGGACACATCTGACCACACGCATCAGTGTGACATTGTGTTCTCTTTTAAATGTGTTTTATTGAGATAGAAAAATGCTAAGTAGTTTGACCTTAGGCCCATGGATGCAGTTTCATTGAGCTCAGTGAGTACATATATTGAAAAAGAGAGAATCATTACAAGGACAGTGGCAGGTAAGTTAAAGTTTTGTTGGGAAACATTATGACGTGTAGTTCTGCTTGTGGAAAGAGCCATCCCCAAGAGAGTTGTTTCTCCAGAACATGGAGTCTGTAATCAGCCACCGAAATATTAACAGTGCGTCAGCAAGAGGTAGGTACAGCTGAGGAGATAAGATCTTACACCTGCGGCAACAGGACTACTCTCCTGGGCCACAATAATTAATGTTTGGACTATCCACGCCTTCCGCCTGGCTGGCACATTTCATGCAGTTAGTATAGTGAAACACTGCCACACTCCAAAAGGCAGACTGGGCTTTGATTCTTTTTCTGGGCAAATGCACCAGTCTGGGCATCTTACACCAGTAAGAGTCAAGGCTCTTAACATTCCCTTCCACTGTTTTTGTACCTATTTTTCTGGCAGGCATAGGAAGCACCATTCACTGTGTTCTCATTGGTGCAGTATTCCAAATACCTGTTGGACACTTGGGCAATTTAGTATTCGGGTACTCTGGTACTGGATTCTTCTTGGTTTTACAAGATGTTGGACACATTCTATTGGGATTCTGGTCAGTGTTGATGTGATTGCAATGCATAAGTTCTAGTTTTAGGGGCACTTTCATGCTGTGAATCTCCTGATTTAGATCAAGTGACTAGGAAGACTACTGAAGATCCCTGAACGTTCATGAAACCAGTTAGAGACGACTTTTACTTTGTCACATGATGCATTATAGCTACTAAGAGATGGGTCATTTGTGGTCATGAAGGGATGAACATAGCATATATGCTAAATGACTGGTATTAACAAACCCAAAGCATGCCAAGAAAACATTTCTTATACCATTGCACCACTTCCACCAACCTGGACTGTTGATACAAGGCAGTTTTGGTCCATGGATTCATGCTGTCAGTGCCACATTCTTACCCTACTGACTCCATCTTTGTGTCTCAGCAAAAATCAGCCAGGCTGTCCAGTTTTAGTAACCCCGTCCAGACTGCAGCCTTATCTTTTTGTGCTTGACTGATGGAAGCCATCACACTCAAAACCACTGAGATCATATATTTTTTCCCCCATTCTGATGGTTGATGTGAGCATTACCTGAAAGCTGTAGGCCCATACTGTATGCATTTCACTGCTGCCACGAGATTTGCTAATCAGATAATTGCATGAATAAATAGTTGTACAGGTGTAAGTGCCCTGATTGGCCTAATTAATTACTTCTGCTGTGCTGGTACTATGGAGAATGTCTGCATACAGTGATTAACAGCTCCACACACCAAACCTGTAGGTTTCCCTTAAACATCCTTTAAAAGAAAATGCTAATTAAGTGGTGTTTCATATAGCTGCGCTTATGTTATTCCTGAGAATGACATGCTTTCTCTGTATGGCATTAGACAAGAGTCTCATTCACTGTTTGCAGAGCATACAAGGTATTGGAACTTTTATTAGCTGTCAGTAGAGCAGGTTTGACAGCCCTCAGCACTGCATAGCTATAGCTTTTCAGCTCAGATATGCAGAGTGAAGAAGCTAGTGGCCCGTTTACTAATTTTAATGAGGTTTAAGCTCCCAAGCCACATACTGTTCTCTACTATTAGATGCACTTCTTTGTTTGACAAAAGCCTCCGTGTCCCAAACCTAGCTAAACAAACCCCTGGGCACATCACCAGAACAAAACGTTCTGATTGAATGTTGTGCCAAACACATGACTTTCTTTCTTTCTAAAACATCAATTATTCAGGAATTTATTCCACTTCTATTATTACTTTTACCTGTAGTTCTTTGAGGTATGCCCCACATTGTTACCACTAGTCTTGTCTGCACTCATTCAGTCAGTTGACCTTGAATTATTGTACATTTGTACGTGTCTGCGCTTAGCTGTGGTCTGTAGCTGTGGTTTCAGTGCAACATTTCACTGTAAGACAATGGGGGGAGAAAAGCGATCTTGTGTTTTTGAGAGATATTTCTTCTATCAGCATTGGTTGGCATACATCCTTAAATGCCCACTCAATATATCGTGGCCCTTAGTCACAGTACTTTTCATTTTGCCAGATTGGTATCTTATATATAAGTCGTTCATGGGGCAATTCATTGATTCTCAGAGTTGTTTATGGAGCAAACTATTTGAGCCCTGATATAAAAAAAAAAATAAAAAAAACATAGGTCACCTTCCACATGCTCATTCTTAAGTTCTTGCCTCTCCCCTGCCTGAGCCAAACCTTGCCCTCTCCAGGGCACCAGATGCACCGGGGCAGGCTGCCAAGTGTCTGGAATCTACCCTGCTCGTACGGCTTGGTATGAGGGTAAACACGAAGCCGGGGCACTTGCTAAATGAATCGTTACCTTCAGTATGTTAACAACAATCTGGGTCCACCGCTCCCCTGCTTAGTTTGGTTTGCTCTGAATGGGAGTTAGTGCCATCACAGCCGTTTTGAGCACAGCATGTTCCTCTCATCTTTTGATGAAGGTTTGAGAGAGAGGAGAATGAAAAGGAGATATCTACTCCAAACCACTGAGTGGTCTGAAAGAGTGCCCTTGGTTGCAGCTACTGAATGGAGATTATTGAGACCGCTGCAGTGACTGGATGCACAGTGGTTTATTATGCTTTTGTTCTGGATTAAAGGCCACTGGGTCATGTTTTGATGATGTCAGGAGGGAAGTAAGTGTCCGACATATGTGGCTTCTCTTGCACAGAAATGTGGTCAGGAACCTGATACCCTCCATCTGTTTTGCTGAGCTTATATGCACAGATTTTGTGACATGAATTTGGCCATAATTTCACTGGAATAATAATAATAAAAAAAAAAAAGGTTCTGACGCAAGTTGTACTCAGTTCAGTGATATCCCCCTCTAACCCTACATTCACAATGGCAGTGTTGCAATGCGACTAAGTGGCCAGTACTTATTCATTTTTAATGAGAGGCAGTGATTTCCGACAACAGGAGGCACCTTGAACGTTGACAGCGCGTAGTGGGTAAAGTCAGCAAGTAGAAATCTTTTGCAAATTAGAAGCGAAGCATTGTGGCGATAACCAAGCAGGGTGCTGCAGGCTTATATCCACCACTGTGACACGTGCTTCCTAGATATGTGTTCGAGCAAAAGATGTTGGTGAATCTGGCGTCATTAAGCTGCAACTTTTGCACCAACTCTCGGAATAGTTGAATTCATTGTTTTATAAAACGGCAGCAGCAGTTTTGCTGCAAATAGGCGCTACTAATCACCAATAACTAATGCAGTTGTCTTCTCAGACTGACTGCACAGACAGTGATGCATGGTGGAATTTATACATAAATGATTTCCCTCCAGGTTTATTGTGTGATTTGTGGTACAAAATCGGGCTGGAAGGTGTGTGATTTGATGTTGTTTATGTTCTAAAGCAACTATAGCCAATAGAGTACAGCATGGTGAGCGACCAGTGGTCTGGGCGACGTGATATACAAAAGAAGTTGTTCATTATCATGTTTTTCCCACAGTATCAAGCGAGGTGAAATCAAAATGCTCAATAGAGTTATATGTGTCTGACCAGTGGTGCCAGTGAAGCACATACACCCCACTTTCATCAAGCAGAAATAGGCTTTTGACAGTTCCTCCCTCTCTGCTGCTCGGTTCAATATGGAACATTAAAGCACAGTCTTAGCTCAAGCCAGCAGTAGTATTCATCTGGGAGCCCATTCCCTTCAGATAGAGGAGAACCAATCATCTTTCACCTCTCTTTCTGAATATATCAATAAATGATGATATATCACATTTTCTGAATTTATAAAAAAGGATATTTTTTTTGAGCTTTTGAATAATGTAATTAACATTCTGTCCTATATTCTGTTAAGTAGCTGTATTTAGTTACATTTTTTTGGTCTTCTGCCTGGTGAGAAGGGGCTCAAATTATTTAATTTTGGTTAATTTGGAACCGAAACAATTTTTTCATGAATACCAATTGTTCCATACAGAAAATCGGCATAATATTTTATGCTCTCGCTTTTTATTTATACATTTTGGCCTGCTCCTGCAGTCTGTGACAGTCTGTTCACTAAATAACAAAATAATTACTTTCTCCATAGACCATTTCCAAGCTTTCTGATTTATGTTTGTTTGTTTGTTTGTTTGTTCTTCAATCACTGCGTAGCAACCATTGTTATTTGCCTCATTAACTGTTAGCATCGTTAGCAGCATCGAGGACTGTTTTAAATTTGAAGCTAACAATAACGGAATCTTGAATTGAGTCATCTTATAATCCATAAACATATTTATATCCATCGAGGCAGCAAGCCAAAAAATAAGGTTTATATGACTATTTATGTTTTTCAGTTAAACATTTCATGAAGCTTTAAGTAAAGTATATGCAGTTCTGCTTCTAAAAGAGACTGAAATAGACTAGAATAACACATTGTGGTGGCTAGATGACTTGGGTTTTTTCTGGTGTGCAGTGGTCAGTAGCTAACAAAAAAAATGGTCCTGGGCACCTAAGGCTCAGTGATGCGATTCATGGAGATCTAACCTTACAACTAACAGGACTTAAAGGATCAGCTGCAGGCCAATACTACGGGAAGCCTTCAGGAGTCTGATGGAGTCCATGCCTTGAATGGTCAGAGGCATGAGGGGACCTATTCAATTTTATTATATTATATTATTAGATTATTAATGACTGATTAGTGTAAATGGACAATAATGAGAGTGAGGGTAAGTGAGCTTGAATGCCTCTATAGACGAAAATGCCAATCAACGAAATGGCAGTAGACAAAAGCGCTATTGGCAGTGGTGGCTCAGCGGTTAGAGCTCCGGGCTATTGATGAGAGGGTTGTGGGTTCGATACCCGGGCTCGGCAAACTACCACTGTTGGGCCCTTAGGTTAGGGTTAGGGTTAGGCTCCTCACCCTCTCTGCTCCCTGGGCGCTGGAGTTGACTGGACTGACTCTGGATGTGTGTGTGCTCACTACCATAGATGGAATCAATACAGAGGACACGTTTCGCTGTACATAGTACAGTGACAGATACTTGCACCTTTACTTTATTTATTTATTTATTTATTTTTAACATGCCACTAGTACTGTCGCTAATCTAGTGATGCACTAGTGGTACTAGCTCTGTATGGATTGCCCCCCACAGTTCGGGATGCACATGCTCATGCACATGAGTAAATGACAGTTTAACCATAACAGCATGGAATACTTTTTTTACAGTAGTAAATCCCTAACTCTTGATGCAAACCATTAGTGATGATAAAACTTTATGATAAAAACCATTAGTGTTTCTAAACATTGTGCCGTACATGCCATAAGGCAGTACATCGAGCAGGGACACGCATCTGCAGTGAGCTCACTCTGGTGTGTAAGTGGACAGCAGAGTTCTATTAGTGTGAGGCAGGGAGTCTCAGATGGACACAGGCTGAGTGTAAAGGCATCAAGTTAGTCAATTTCAGAACGATGGACTTGACCATTGAGTTTTAATGTGTAGCGCAATGAAAAATAAAATAAAAAGGAGCATGAGAGAAATACGTTAACATTTAAGACATTTATCAGATGTTCTTACTTAGACCGACTTACAAAAGTGCTTCACTGTTTACTCAGAAAATACCCTTAGCTAGTTTTCTAGCTTAAGGGTATGGTGGGTCAAGCCGAGCCATACTTGAAGCATTGAAGGGCTTTTGACAAATACGGAGTGTCTGGTCCTTTCTTGGCTTTGTAGGCCAGCATCAGGGTTTTGAATCTGATGCGGGCAGCTTTAGAACAAGTGTGGACACAATTGCTCCATTCAAATGCTACCATGCCTGACCATATTACAGACCATGTCAAAATAAAAGCCACTCATACAAATGTAGCAGTAACACAAACAATGAAAGCTTGTAGTGTCATATTTGTCTCCCTTTTCATTTTTGGCTGATCTGGAAAAATGATCTGACCCGTGGCTCGAAAAACGATGGAGCAATAAGAAGTATTCTTTGAACTTGGGCTGATTGTTGCTAGTCTGAATGCCGGCTTGTAGAGGAACTGAGGCAATGCAAGGTTCAGACTGTTTACCAAAGGTAAATGGGTCCCTCGTGGCTGCCGGAAGGATTGACTCCACTACAGTTGACAGCAGCATGGTGGAGTTATTTTTTTTCCCTTTTTGTTCTGCTGCTCGTTGTGTATACGTGCCATTCCAAACAAGAATGCGACAACAGGCGATAGACTGAAGGGCTGTTTTCTGACATGAGCTCTTTAGGGAAAACAGGATGCCACTGGCAGAGTGAACACGTATCAGAACAGGGTCAACTACACGGGGTGCCTGTGCCTGCCTGCTGCACTAGACAAAGACAGCTCCCACGTGAGTTAATATTATTAAGCGCATATGACAGACAGTGGCGTTATCTGCACTTTGTTGTGGCATACAATACCTCGCGTGAGTGTGTCTGGTTGTATTGCTGTCTGCAGCACCTTTTCAATAAATTCAAGTCATTATAAATATCTGCCGTTTTACTTGAAGCCAAACGGGATTTCTGATGGAAAGTTTAGAAGCTTCACATTTATATATTTAATCATAATTAGTATTAAATAAAACAAAATATTATGCTGAATACCTATATGGACGAAATAATAAGAAGGTATTAATAATTAAAAAACATTACTTTAATGATGTGAACACATCATCAGAACTAATGTCATATCCATGCTGTGAAACCATCTCCGAATATTAGCGAGGTATAAGGTATTACCGAAGGACGAGGGGAGGCTATTCGCGGCTGGTTGTACGCGTACATTACACATTAGTCCTGTGTAGTTCTTCCACCACCAAAAACTATTGAATACGAAGTTCAGTTTTCTTATACGATAACCAACTAAGTAAAATCCTGCACAATTTTAAACCAGTCATTTAAACAATGTTAAAATTTCAATGTCAAAAAATGTCAATTTAACAGTTGCAAATGTTAAACTGCTGAATCAGGAGAAAGAAGTTAGCATGATAACATTCTACTCACCTAGTCTGGCTGACCACTTCTAAAAGTTTACCCGATAATGTCTCTGATCAAGTGGCTGGTGTTGGAAGGGCAACACCTGTAGCCCACCCACTGTTGATCGTTTGCCCTCTCTCTAAGCTAACCTTTGCTTAGCTAGCTCGGCTACAGGTCCACTGATTTCCACCAGTGTAGCTGGTTTTCTGACTGACTGCTGCGCTACGGCCAAGCGTTAGAAAAACTTGTTTCTGAGAGATCCTGGTGTTAAAGTGACAGAAGGTTGCAATTCAGAATTGAAAAATGCCGTATTTGAACTCATAGCCGGCTAGGTAGGCTCAGATAAATAAGCTGGCAGGTTAAACACCACAGTACAGACAGTGGTCCAGCTAACTGGGTCAATTGACTAATATTACCTTTTAAGTTACTTTTAAGACCAAACATGTTCTGGTTATTGTACCCGTGTTCCCGTGTTCATGGGAATCATGTAAGGACATAGTATGCTTCATTTCTAGATGGCCACTGACATGGCGGTCGTGTGTTCGGTTGTTACGCTGGTACAAGCGAATCAGACACAGCAGTGCTGCTGGAGCTTTTAAACACTGTGTCCAGTGGTCAGCGGTCACAGGAAGTTGCCCATAGAATTATTCTCATCTTGTTTCTTTGAGGAAAATTAAGGGTATTAAAAGAACTGTTTATCCTGCTTTTGTGTTACTATCCAGATAAAGGCTTTCTTTCACTGCATTGTTGTGAGGATTTGATTGCATTCAGGGATGAAGGCGATAATAATGATCACCACCCAGCGCATCCCCAACTCCCCAACTTATCCCAAACATACTGGACCAACACTAATATTCCATTGCTCCACAGCTCAATGCTGGGGGGCTTTATACTCCTCCAGCCAAGCCTGGCATTAGACATGGTGCCTATAGGTAGTTATAGATAGTCCTATTCATTCGGCATTACTTCTCTACAGGAACTGGACTAGCTGTGCATTTGTGTCAACGTGACTGGTTCAACTTAAAGTAGCTGAATGCATTCATTACAAGGGGTGTCCAGAAACATTTGGACATATTACGCATGTGTATAGTATAGACCGTGGCCTCTTGCTCTGTATAGCTATATACAGGATATTGTGCTATCCAGCTGTCCAGTGTTCTAGGTTCCAGTGCTAACCTTGCTAGTTTTAGTGGCATTGCTCATGTGGGCACGGTCTAAATTCCAACCCACTACCTAGTCTTTTTATATTATCATGAAACTATTGGTCTTATATGCAAATACTACACTAAGCGTTAAATAGGAAGTCATGCAACCAAATAAATAAAGGACAGTTTATACTATTAGATATCTAATGCACTTTTAGAGTGTGGGAGCTTTTGATTCAGCCGTGAATACAGTGCACAAGCAGCCAGTGTAGTTCAGACACGATGGCTCTAATATCATGTTAAAATGTTGACAGCAATATTGAAATTACATCATGCTTCTGTTATCGCTACGAAGAGTTGCAGGCCTCATATCTTTGCTTGTCAGCAGAGACAAAATATTTTCTTCATTGACATGGAAAGAAAAACACGACTCATGACTCATGCATTTTTTGGAGACCAGTGGGTCAGATGGGTGTCTTCATGGGAGTAAAACGCATATGCATATGAAGTTTATGTTCCCATTGCCCCAGAAAAGACTGTGCCAATGAGAAGATTGGGTTTTAATTGGCAAAACTATTGTTCTCACTGTTTGACATCCCATCAACACTGAAGGGAAGACGTTCTCCCAGCAAGAGATGGAAGGAAGACGTGAAAGATTTTGTGCTTGATGAGGGAAATGGAGAGCAAAAAGATCCAATTTAGCTGGGCTCACATATCATCAAACGCTGCACGTGCAGCAGCAACACTTTAATGCATTCTCTCTAGACCACTGTGCCTGCATGATAAATTGTCTGCCTCCGTGTTCCATCATCTCTAACAAATGGTGTCTCCCCAAAATGTCTACTTATGCAAATGGACAAGCTGAAATAGAAGGGACAAATGTTCTATATTGATCTTTTTATTACTAGTGAATTATGTCTGTCGTTTTAACTCGAAACTTTTGATGCATTGTGCTGTGGTTCAGCTCTAATAGAAGTCTTGTGGTGCAGCTGCAAGCACTGAGAATATTGGCTATGATCAAGTTAAAAATCTACAGCTCCACGGTCACCGAGAATTATTCTCCGGTAGCCGCTTGGGTTATGACGGTTCTGTTATTTTGGATCCTACAGCTCAACATTCACAGATTTATGATCAAAGTTCTCCCGGAGTTGTGGTCAGTCTCCTACATTTGGAGCTAGGCTCTACTTTGCTTCTTAAGATGTGGCTTTTTGTGTCTATATCAGTGCGGCTTTGTTTTCCGTTCAGAATGCCCATTGTTTGTTGAGCCAGCCTAAACTCATTTCCTTTCTCTCCATGAAATAAACAAAGCCGCAGATCCTTTACTCATTCGGTATGTCTTTGTCTGCAGTATGTTTCGGCCTGTATGTTGTTTGCCTGCTTTTTTCTGTGACGTACACAAAATTCTCTGTTTTTTTTTTTTTGTTGGTTTGTTTGTTTTTTCTCCCCACCCTAGGCAGTATGGTTGTCGCTCGTGCCAGATATTTATGCAGGAAATGCTTTCCAGTACCTCGGGCAGCACTGTGAGAAGCTCTCGTCCATGTAAACAGATCTATGTCCTCACATGTTGTGTCCCACTTCCCTCCTCGTAAATTAGGGGGGAACCCTCGTAAGAGCGGCACATGCAGTTCTAGGTACAGCAAGGGCTTACATCACTTACCGCATGTTGGGGTTGGGCCTTACCGTCTTAGAGCCTGGTACCACGTCATTCCTGTCCCGGATTGCTGGGCAAGCTGGGCAGGCCGGTAGTTCTACCATAAACATTTCATTAAGATTTATCATGTCTGGCTTGGAGATGAGAGGTTGCCAGTCGTGCTGATCCAAAGGTATTTGCGTGCAGTCTAAAGTGACCTTTCGACCTTAGAAGTGGAAGAAATACACAGCCAACATGACATTACACCGTGTGAATGTGTGCTATTCCTTTTAGTGGGGCATCAACCTTTATTCTGTTTCTCCCTCAGATATCCAGTCCGTTGTTTTTTGATATCAACCCGAGATCCAAAAAAGGCCCTAGACACTTGGAGTTTAGGAAGCCTTCTAAACATGTTATTGCAACAGCATGGCACCATGTTAAAAAGTTCCAGCTGTCCATAGAACATTTTCCATTTTTTTTGTGGGATTGGGCATAATATTACCACCACTTCCTTGTTTCTGCACTCATTGTCCATCATGAATTTATTTGTAGCACTTTGTAGTTTTAGAATTACAGACTTTGTAGTCTGTACATCTGTTTCTCTGCATACTTCTTTCACCCAATGATCAGGACCCCACAGGTCCACCACAGAGCAGGTATTATTCGGGTGGTGGGTCATTCTCAGGTAAGGGTATCTAATAGGTAAGGTTATCTAATAGTTAGGACAGTGAGTGGACACAATGTTTAAGCACTCCAGCAGCACTGCTGTGACTGATCCACCCATACCAGTGGAAGGAAACTACTGGTTTCCATTGTAGCATTCACACTTACATTAACAGCATTTAGCAGATGCCCTTATACCTAAGGGATAGTAAAGATACTCTTGAACTTCGATGCTGCCTGAAACAAAGGTCATTGCTGATCCCTGACATAAAGACATACAATATCTGATGCCTGAATTTTAAAATATCTAAAGTAGATATGACATGTCAATGGTGCAATTACAGTCATTTTAATAAGTACTTTAAGAACGAGATGGGTCTTCAGCTGGCGTTTGAAGATGGTAAGAGATGTCTGTTGCACCACCTGGGTGTCGGGACAGCAAAGTCTTGAGGCTTGTAGCAAACAAACAGGTCTGTCTGGGGAGAATCATCAGTCAACTTCAAAGTCGGCATTGAAACTCCTCTGCAAAAAGCACAAGACTCCTAACTGGGAACACCAGGCATCCTTCTCATCAGTGGAAGAAGTGATTCCAGGTTTTGCCAATATGACAGCCATGTCTTGATTCCCTGTGGGAACATATACAAGCCAATTAAGTGAACCAATAGGATTTTCAAGACTTTGCTCTCAGTGGACACAGTTTATCCTGCATCCATCTGGTGAACACCTTCAGCACCAAGCTGATGATTAGATATTCATACTCATATGCCTGGCTTACGAAGAAAAACTAGTAAAAATGGCCTGTCGCTTAGGGCCATGGGTATGTGAAGCGGCAGGTGTCTTAAGACAGAACTGTGAGAATGTCAAATGGAGTGATACCCAGCTGTGTGAAAACATTCTGGCACCAAGGCTTGGTCTGACTGTGTGCCACTCCAGTGTGCCTTTTCAGCCAGTGGTAGACCTCCGAGTGTGCACCTTTTAGGTGATGGTGGGTGGACTGAGTCAATCATACTTTGTGACAGCCAAAATTTGCTATTCTCTCAGAATATATTCCAGTACGAGGTCTGTGGTGGACTTGTCTACACTTGCGGATGGAAGCAAAGAGCTCAGTGCAACTGGAATTAAGAAAGAGAGTCCTTTTGTGTACCCCAAGCATAGTTCATAGGACTTTATTCGGTTCTCATTTTGCACAGTTACTAGCTGTGTTATGTCTCATATAGGTGGAAGATCTAGAAGTATTGAACATGCTTTTCATCACATCCGGAGGTCATGATTAAATGTCTATGACAAATGATTTATATAAACAGGCTCACTTTATCAAAACAAGCCATTTGGCATGTTTCACACTGTTAATGGCCTCAGTTATCCTATATTCTCTTTCCCAATCAATAGCCAACTCTCCTCAATTGCAAATTGCAGTAAATGTGTTTAAAATTACAGTCATTATATTAATGATCCCTGTTGGATTTCTTGCACCCAGTTACATGTTTGCTTGAAATATAGGGCAGTGGATATTGAAATCTACTCAAACCTGTTTCGCACAAGTTTAATTTGGGGTTTACTAGATGGACTGGCATGCAGTATTAACCCTTCAACCCCTAGGCCTGTGTGTGAGCTCATTCAAATTGTGGCCATCAAAATATTACTTACTGAATCATTTATGGTAAATGTTGAATCATTTATAGTAGATACCATAATTTATACTAGACACCAGAACATTTGTATGTAAATACTAAATCCTTTATTGTAAAGACCAAATAATGTTTTGTGAATGCCACATTGTTTTTAGTAGATACAGAATCATTTAGGGTGAAGACCAAATCATTTATTATTGATACAACGTTACTTCTACAAGATATTGAATATTTGTATGAAATATTGAATTATTTATTATAGATACTGAATCATTTAGGGTAAAAACCAAGCCATTTTTTGTAAAGGTTGCATCATTTTTCTGGATACTTAATCATTTAAACCAAATACTGAATAATTTATTGTAGATGCTAAATCATGTATGCTGAGTATTGAATAGTTCTTAGATGTTAATGAAAAACAGTTCTTTAAGTTAAAAATTGAGTTCAAGTGGTTAGTAAGAAAAGCATGCTGTATAACATATTACATGCTGCATATCGTAGCTGTCAGGCAAAAAATCTTTTTTTTTTCCTTTTTTTTTAAATTCATGATTAATGGACCCATAGAAAATGACTTACAGTAAATTCATTTTACATTGACTTCCATTGAACAAGGTTTTACGAGATAATGTATTTTTTCCAAAAAAGTCCTGCTCAGTCTATTTGAACTTTGTGCTCAAGCACAAATTCTACACAGATATTTTATTGTGGAGTCCAGCAGGTCAGCTTCCTGGGGAGTGCACACATCACAGTTGCTGAAGGGCTGTGAGCAACTTTAAATAAATCCAATGAATATTCATGAATGCTTGTTTTCTGGTAGGAAGGAACTTTGGAAAAAACACAAACAAACACAATATAAGTAAATAAATGAACCCATGTGAACATATAGCATTTAATTATAATGCTGTGAATGTATTGAGTCTTGAGTAATTGATAGATTAATTATGTTCTGGACCACAAACTATTACAGAAGATTAGGGTAAGCAGACTGTCTTCAGTCCTGATTTTTATTTTAAGTACTCAGAGAGGCAGCGAGACCTGTGCTGTCTCTCTGAGAGAACAGTGTGGCAGGCATCGGCTGTCTCTGCTGGGGCGCGGTACAGATTGTTCTGTCATTTATTTTTGCTCTCTCTCTCGGAGCACCTCACAGTGACTTCATGGTGGTGTTTAGCTGTTTCAGCTAAGCACAGAGGAAGAGCAGATGACCTGGCAGCTCAGTGCTGAGTGTTTGGCTGACTAATTACCATCCTGGTCTGGAAGGAGAGAGGGAGCAGTCCAGTGTGGAATGGCAAAGTAACAGAATCACAGAAGTGGACAGAATGCATTGAGACAGGCTTGGCATTGGACAGTGCTACTCGTACAGTCCAGTTGGCTTGTCCACACCTCCACTACTACAGGTGGCCACGCATGTCAGAATGTGCTGGTACTTGACTCTACACCATGTTTAATTACCTAATGAGCCACACCTTGAATAGCACTAGCTTTTGCTCTATGGTACATATTTATGGTTGATTGAAAATATTTCGTAGCCATCCAGACGTTGGCCCGATCATTTGGATATAGTCAGTTCATTCCCTAGTGATGCCATAGCCATCCATGACTGGGGGTCCTAGAGAGTATGATTTTCCTCTCTGGCTGGGTTTGAAGGTCCTCCTTCTTGCCTCCAAGAAAAAGGTTTAATGTCATAGCAAAAGATTTATCAGGTTTAGTGGAAATTAGCAGCCTGTTTTAGCACTTGGGGCAATCTGGCACCAGTGATCCATTCCCCTTATTTGTTGTCATGGGCTAATAGTGACTCATAAACCACACTGACCACATTAATACTGACACGTGTGGATGAACGCAGTGGCGAATATTCTGGTAGGAACCTCAATAGGTTTAACCAGCCGACATACTTGGTTTTAAAATCAGTGAAAACAAGCTTCTCGTTCTTGAAAAGAATGTCAGCGTGTATTAATGTATTATTAATATTAATACGTTTATGCAAGTGTTTTAAAATGAGAGAGAAGAGAGATTTCTGCTGCTCTGCAAAAATTTCATTAAATCTGGAAGTCCCTGAATATGGATATGTTTTTTTTTTTGTTTGTTTTTTTTACCTGTGGCTCTGGTTATGATTTTAGGTCCATATTGACAGTCAAACAGGTACATATACAAGATATGCAAATTACGTGAATTCATTCTGTGTGGTCATGTATAAAAATACTGCAGCATTAAACAACAAGCAACTTTGTTTTTATGAATTTTCTCTTTTATTACAAACTTCCTGTTTGATGCAAAGTGTAGGATAGGTTGTTTGAATGATGTATGAGTGAGAAATAATGCACCTCATTACGCTTTCTTGTATGGTATCAGTTCAGCTTGTTTCTTTTAGGGTCAAAGTTGTACATACAAACCACATTTTTGTCATTTCTTGATATTGAAACAAAGAACAAGGTCAGATATGCAGGCTTGAATCAGTAGACAGAGTGTTAATTGAGTTGTGTGACTTTAATTAATGTACATGTAACATTACATAATTACATGTAAATATTTTAGGCAAAAGTAAAGTAATAACTATAATAAGTATTGCAGTAGGATGTTGGTGAAGTATTGTTGCGCCTTATGTACTTCTGTTAGCTCCCTGGCTAATGCTATGTTTCACTGCAATAGGAAACAGGTTAGTTTCTCTCAGTGCTGTATTTCCACGGAGCTCTGAATTGACCTTGTGAAGACTTGTCTGTGGACATTGTACATGTGCATTGTGGGGACCAAAATGTCCTAGCCAGGCTGCACCGTTCGGCAAAACACTCACCAGCTTTGAACTTTTGCTGTTTAGTCTTCTCACTTCATAAATCCTTGTTGCTCTGTCACCACCTAGTAATATCACTTAGGGCTTGACTTGTTTGTCCACTACAAGTGCTGAACATCTGTGTTGCAATGCAACACAGACTGGACATCCTTTCCTGTCCAGTCTGTGTTACATTGCACGTAGCCCTCTTCTGGGTTTTGCTCAAGTGTTATGGATTGATCCCTGGACCTCTCACTAAGCAGACGAATGTGAAGTGCGGTTAAACTTAGCTATTTATAATAAGGCCAAAAGAAAAAAAAGAGGAGGAGAGACAAAAGAAGCAGCAGCGATAGGAAGTTGCCATCTTCTCCCACGCTACTGCTGTGCATTTGTTTAGTGGGCCCCAGAAATTAGGAGTTCTTGCTTAATAACGTCCTGACTTTATGAGCAGCTTTCAGCAGCAGGTTCTTACTGAGGTGGTGCTGGAGATGCAGTTGTTAGATGAAGGCGAAAGCCAGACTAGCAACCCTTCTGTCACACGTATCACCACTATCGTTTGAGATCCTGCTGTTCATTCCTGGGGTAGGCAAAGTTCAGTAAATATAAATAGAGCACTGATTTGCTGCCTTAGGGCCTGCAGGCCTTACCATCATTGACGGAACAATGAATTCAAAGATATATCCGAACGTTTTACAGGAGAATGTAAGAGCAAGACCTTGTCCATGACCTCAAGTTAAAGAGATGTTTGGTGGTGAAGAAAGAATTGTTGCAATGGCCAAGGCAGACCCCAGATCTTAACTCTATTAATACTGTGGCATGACCCAAAGAGGGCTGTGCAAGACATCCCAGACATGCCAGATATATATGAGTACATTTACAGGGAGATCATAATTAACGGCTTGTGGAGGTGATGGCTGCTAAAGGTAAGTCAATTCTTTTCTAGCCTGCACTGTGAAGGTTTCCTCAACAGAAGATGTAACTCCAAATGCATTACTTGCCTTTTCTTGCAACTATAGATGCAGTTCTAAGTATCCAAAAACATTGCTGAGATCAAAACAAGGGGACAAATTTGTGGGGTGTGACATTGTCCTGTGCTGGTATTATCTCATTACTGTAACACTGTAATATTTATGTGTGGTTTTAGTTTCCCCTCAAAATAAATCTGGTTTGGGCTCCTGTGTGGCGCCGCCATCTAAGCATTGGTCCAGCCATCCGTGCCCAGTACACATAGAGCACAATTGGCCTCTCTCTCTCTGGGTGGGTTGGAGGCCCCTCCCTTATTCACCATGAGGCTAGCCAGTCTGGGCGTCTATTAGCTGACATCTCAAAGCTGGCAGTTAGTTTTGGTTTTTTTGTTCAGCTGTTCAGGGAGAAAACCCCCAGTCCTCAATATGTTAGTGAGGCTTTACCATATTAAGTTATTGAAAACCAGCAATGAAAACATGCTAAACAAAAAATATATGTCCGAAAGTTTTCACAGGGTAGTGAAGTGACACCTAAACTCTGGAACTCCCACCATCCTTTTGTAATCAGGGTCACTGATTGCGGATACTGCTACAGTCTGTAAATCGTTGTAATTATTCTTATTATTTATTTATTTATTTATTTATATTTTATTTTATTTTTTGCCAGTGATTACCTTAACTACATATTACCCCAGTGACTGTACTGGAAGTTACAACCAAGTTTAATTAAGTTTATTGTAAGTACAGGTATTGATAATCTATTTTCAGGTACAGGGTGACTATGACAGTATTTGCTCTTGTAGAATAAGTGTTTTAAGAAGAAAATATTGAAATATCAATAGAAATACTGTTCTCATTATAATAGTTTATTAGAGGATGCACATACAAAACCTTTTTTGTATGTAAAGCATAGAGAATAATATAGAATAATATAGTTGTTACATTAAATGATAAAAATATAATTGTCATATGGAGCCCTATGTTCTATTTTTTTTCTCTTGTAGTTGTAGTTGTTACTTTTTAACTTGTAAAGTTACATTGAGGTTGGGTTGGAATTATTATTATTATTATTATTATTATTATTAACAGTTGTTGTACATAGATTGTTATATGTTTGTAATATGGAGGCGTGTGAGTTCCCTCGACTGGTATTCTCTGAAAGTTTGATCGTGAGATTTTCTTCTTGCTGTGAAATCTGTATTTTTCGGTGTGTATGTACATGTACGTACATGCCTGTTGCATACACCCTTGAGTCCTTGTGACATGTAGGATCAACTGACGTAGTTTGTTTGTTGCATGTTGTCTGTGGAAAATCAGGCCTCTGTTTTATATTTACACTCTGTCTCTTTCTCTCTCCCTGTCCCCCTCTCTCTCTCGTTCTCTTGTTCTCTTTCTCCCTCTTTCTGAACGGAGCAGTGATTTGTCCTCGGATGAAGAGCAGCACTTTAAAACAGAAGACTGTTTAGATTTAGAGGCTGTGCTCTGGTGTTCTTTGGGTGAAAGAGAATGTCATGCTCTCTTAAGACATGGCGTGATCTCCTCAAAATAAGCCTCAGTGTGATCACACACATGCAGCTGTCTGTGATAGAGCATTTCTCCAAGTAGAGCCAGTCTGACATAAACAGAAGCCTTTTACTTCAGTTCTAAGCCAGAGAAGTAATCCGCACTGGACTCAAGATTTGATTGGTCTCTTGGCTGAGATGGATAGCCAAGCGATGGCTCTTCTTAACAGTTTGTTTTGGTGTCCAATATGTCTGGCTTTAATTGGCCATGTGATGTAGCGGTTTACAGTAACATTGTCCAACAGATTTCTCTTTTTGTGACAGCTTGTGTTTTTGTACATTGTCAGGACAAAATTGGAATGGGAGCCCAGAGGAAAATGGAGCTGTACTGTGAAAGACAAATTATTATATATTTGTTGCATGTGAATTCTTTTTAGATATTTGGACCTAATGTAATATTAGACCAAACATTCCTTTGTTTATTTAAGGTTAAATTACAGGTGAAGATAAAATACTTGTAACTGCCTCCTTCAGCAGTTCACATTTTATTCAAGTTTTATTCATAATGAAATATAGCTGAATGTACACAGCCAGGCTTGAAGGCAGCCAGTCCAGGTGACTGTAGAAGGCACTCATATTGAACCTTACTATCACAGTAATGTAGTTGCCATAAAGGTCTCAACAAGCACAGTAGACCATCGTCTATAAATCGAGTAGTAATAGGAACATTGATCCATCTCTCCCAAAATATTCCCAAGGGCTCAGTGGCAGATCATCCAGAAAATGACCAAGTTTCCAGAAGAACATCTGAGGACCTGCAGGTCTTTGTAGCCTAAGCCAAGGCCTAAAGCTAAAGTAAATGAGTTGACAGAATTGCCATTAATGGAAGAAGAGCAAAGCAGAAAACACTTCCAACCAAAAGAAGCATCAATGCGTGCCAACTCTTTCCCCCAAGCCTTTTGGGATAATGTTCTATGGACACACAGACATTCTGAAGTTTGATGTTTTGGACAGGTTGTTTTATATCTGACTTAAGGCTGGTACTACATTACAGTACAGTAGGAACACCATACCAACATTCAGACGTGGTGGTGGGCTGTTAACGGATGTTTTGGTGCCTTAGGCTATGGACAGCTTGCTATTACTGAAGGAAACCTGATTCTGCTCTATATAATAGAATTCTTAATCAGATGGTCATCTGTCCATCTGTCTATTCCTTTGGCCATGAGCTGAAGCTGAAGCTGAATCGTGTTCAGCAAGACATTGACCTGATTTACTGATAAACCTTTCCGGCAGCCTACTTAAAATCCAGACTCAAACCAAACCAAAACAAGGTGCAAGCAGTTAAAATTGATAAAAGCGGTGGAATTGAAATCTCAATAATAGATCTGCTTTAACATAGCTCTGCAGAGATGAATGGGCTCAAATTCCCTTACAACATTGTAAAAGGCTGCCATGAAATAATAGGAAAGTTACTTCTTTTTTTATATACTTTAGAAGAAATGTTGACTAAGCAGGTGTCTGCAAACTTTTGGGAAGCCACATACAGTATAAAACAGTGTATAATGTTACTTTTAATCAAAATGACAAGCTGAACGCATCCTTTTCTCAGTTTAAAGGTTTAAAGAACAGAAAAATGAACACAGACTCTTCAGACTTTTTCATTAAGGCTTCACTTTGAAAGTGTGTGTGTGTGTGTGTGTGTGTGTGTGTGTGTGTGTGTGTGTGTGTGTGTGTGTTTGTGTTATAACTTGGCGCACTCGTATATATGTTTACTTCAGCAGCCCTCAGCTCTAGCAGCCCTCTTTGGTAGCTCCGCTAAATTGAAGTCGGAGACAGGAAGATAAAAGCTGTGCTGCCGTGTCATCTCCTCAGCCTCTGCTCCTCTGCTGTCAGTTGAACCTGCCATAAGAAGCCGCCCGGGCGATCACTTTGTTGTTCCCTCAGCTCATTCTTTTTGAGAAAGGCAGCGAGAGCGGCTCTGAACCTCTGCCTCCAAAGCTTTCTCTGAAAAGGGAACTGCTCTTGACATCAGAAGGATTTCGCCTCTATGCCGTGGTTCCTTAGCCCTCAGACTCTCCTGGTGTTTCTCATTAGAAGTTATGTAGTGTTTTGGCTCCTCCGGCCATCCTGCTGCAGTTATGAACTGCTGAATCCTCTCAAAGTCCACATTTGGGCATAGCTGAGCAAAAAAGAATTTTCTGAATGCTGGCGATTCAAGGGGATTCCTTGAACCTATAAATCTGTGCATTGTAAGATCCCTGCCCTTTGCCCTGGGAAGCTGCTCAGCCCCCCCTCCTCAAATGGACACTAGGTTTAGAGCATTGCCCATGTTGTGATTGGGGGTGTTGGTTTGGTAAGACCAGCTCTTGTTTCAAATGAGAACGGTTTGATTGGAATCTCCCAGTTATTCATATAATTATATTATTATATTAGCAGATTTCTGTCTCACGATTATATCCCAGAAATAACCCATCAACTGGGACGATCTGCTCTTAAAACATACAAGCTGTGGCCTTGTTAAAATGCCTCTTTTATTCCTCATTTAAATAATTTATTCTGTACACTTGAATGTTACACTGTTAAGTTTTTTTTTTTTTGAAACTGTGGAGAAACATCTTAAGGTGCTTTGAGCCTTCTCTTCTAAAACCCTTTTCTTGAAGGTTCCTCAAAGCACCTTAAGAGGTTCCTCCACAGTTTCAATTTGAAGAACCTCCAAAAGTGCCTCAATTAATACTTTTAACGCTGTACAATCTTGATTTCGATTCACAGTGTTGCTGATGTTGTCATTAAAAACCAATCGAATATATCGTATACAGTTTTCTCTGCTATCCAGATCCGATCATAAATCTAAAACCTCCTAAATCAAAGTCATGGGATCATAGTTCGAAGTAATACTTGTAACAAGTCTGTTTTTCTAAGAAGTCCCCTAGCTTCACTCCCCAAGTCCTAACAGAAGAAGAAGTCCCTTGGGATTCCATGCAGAGAGTGGTATGTTGTGTTGGTAGGGGATGGCTGCTGAATTAGGGCTGCCTCAGTGTAGAAAGAGTGTGTGGGTGGAGGAGGGGCTGCTGAGTTGGCAGTGGCCTTTGGCATACCATCTGGCTCCTGCTTCTTCATTTTTCCTGTTATGTGCAAGTCATGTTTTCTTTTTTTTTTGTTGTTTTTTTTTTGTTGTTGTTCAGCTGCAGTACTGTCCTTAGAGTTTCTGCCAGCTGGAGGAGAGACAAGCATGCTAGCCTGAACACCAGATTTTCGCCTTTGTTAAAGCACTTAGACCCGCGTGTCTTGGCGATTATTACTTGATTTCCCATAAAGTACTAACTTTTTGTTGGGTTGCTTTGATGCTAATTGTTTCATTTACTCACACAATCAATCAAGTCAAACTGTCAAGTCTTGGCAGTTGGGTATTAGATTGTACCCAGAGCATTTTGTGGTCAGTTTGGCCAACATCTTGACAAATCGAGATGGGCTAATGGGTTCCAATCTGATGTCAGTACCTGGCAATACCGAAACAGACTTCAGTACAAGAGCTCTTTTTACTTTAATATTATCATTATTATTATTGTTATTGTGTATTGCGTGGGTATCGAACCCACAACCCTGTCATCAATGACTTCCAGCAACAGCTGTAAGTCATCAACTAAAATACAACTAATGTTATTTACTAGACTGAAGTTGCCTTGAGTTCATGGTTAGATGTGGAATGGAATCTTTAAACTTTTTATTTTTTTTAGTTTCTTTCATCTTGATTGTTTTGACTACTAGTTACTTCAGAATGCTGAACAGATTTGTTTGATTATTTATGTATTTATTTGGGTTTTTTTGTATTTTGTACACAGCTTGAACACAGCTGGCTAGTTTATTATTGAAGGACAGTTAGCATTACAGCAGTCAAAACACAGACACTGGAGATACAAAGAGTTTTGTTTTCATCAGAGTAATATTATTACTCCCCCCCCACCCCACCCCACCCCCCATGTCGCTCAAAACAATGCTAGCTATTGCAGATGTCTGTAAGCTGCCATTTTTCACAAATGCATTACAATTTTATATTAACTGTCTTCACATAACTTGGATGTATTATGTGCTATTTTAATTAGACGTGACTAATTTAGGGAGGGAATTGATAAAAATAAACAAATAAATGAACATTTAAGTATTACAGTAAATGCTGCTGCCTCTATGTGGCAGAAATGGAGCAGAACTGGGCATAATTGTGGCAATTGACTGGGCAGAACCCTGTTCTTTAAACTGATTTTCCTTCCTGTGTTTATCCCTCCAGGCACACCTTCTGGCAGTACCGCAAAGAGAATCCAAAGTCCCGAGTGGGCGACCCACCTCCACATGGTCTGCCGGGCTTTAACAGTGGGGTGATGCTGCTGGATCTGGAGGCCATGCAGCGCTCAGCCCTGTACAACCAGCTCCTAGAACCTGAACGAGTGGCCCGTCTGGCTGAACAGTATCACTTCCGGGGCCACCTCGGCGACCAAGACTTCTTTACCATGATTGGCATGGAACACCCCGAGCTGTTCTTCCAGCTAGCCTGCGGCTGGAACAGGCAGCTGTGCACTTGGTGGAGGGATCATGGCTATGGTGACATCTTCCAGCTGTACTACCATTGCGATGGACCAGTGTTCATTTATCATGGAAACTGCAACACTCCTATACCCGACGACTGAGTGCGACAGCAAGTTTTTAATGCCTTAAAGTTTACACCGTCTGAGGGAACGCAGCATGGTTCTGTGTGCCTTAATGAAGGAGGAGCGAGTATACATGCTCAAGGTTTTAATTAGGTGGAAAATGCTGGTCCAGAAGGGATGTAATGAGGATATTTGCTACACCAACAGAAGGTCATCCCTTGTTTATTCATTTTGCATCGAATATAATATCACACATTAAGCCACAATAACAATTTTCAGCACCCACTGGACCAATGATTACTAACCCTGCTCCTGGAGAGATACCTTCCCACAGTCTTTGTATCCAACCCTAGAGCCATCCCACCCGATCTTTCGAAGAACTTGGTTGGTTCAATGGGTTGTGTTAGATTTGGGTTAAAGATGGGCTTGACGCCACTGCACTAGACCATTATTTTCTCTTTGATTATCACTTTTTTTGGTGTTCTCTAAATGATCACTGCTTTTTCTACCCATTGCAATTTATCCATTTGTCCATTTGAGTTTTAACCAAGCTTTGGCATGGCTTTCAGTCAACCGAGCTACTCTCCTGCGCTTCTGCGTGCAAATGAGGCAACAACGCTATTATCTGTGCTCATTGAAGATGCTCCACGCTGAGTTGTCTGATCCATCTGCTCAGTTGTTTGCAAACAGCAGGGTTAAGAGCAATCAGCAATCTTTCTCCACTGCCCACTGATGCCTTGTTCTGCTGTTTACCGGTGAAGGTCTTCGCTGTGGCATGTCACGCTGGCTCTTGTTCCTCCATGCAGGCAAATGCAGCCAGATAAGTACTGGCACAGATTATCTCCTCTTTTCCCTGGCTTTCATCTGTGCAGATAGCTAGGTTTAGCTCTGCACTCCTGACTGCGGTACAATAGCCCCCCTCAAGCCATCCCTTCAGAGCAAGCAGCTGATGTGTCCTAGTCAAGAAGCCCCCACCACGCGGATGTGTTTATGCAAGGATGATGCTAGATGGGAAGGCGTAAAAAGCATTCTGACCCACTTTTGAAAACCCACTGCGCTTAGGAACCTGACAGTCAACTCTCTTGGCATCGTGCAGGGTTATGACTGCTGATAAGAATTAGGATGCTATGCTCTGCTCTGTGCATCATCAGGAGTAAGCAAAACAGAAGCCAAAATACCTTGGAACGCTCGAAAGGCAGACTCCTCTCACTGTCTGGCCTCTGCTCCAGATTCCGGGAAAACAGCCTTAGTGCCTTAGTGAGGCACAGGGATAAGTGAAAGAGGTGGGAAATGGGATTCTAGATATTCCCGCAGGATTAACCTCTACTTGGTGCAAGGAGCAGGCAGCATGCTAGATGTGCTTGGCTGGCACTTACCGATTGAGTGCTGCTTTTGCCAGCACCCCACCTCCTCTTTTGAAAATATGTAATAATCTGCGCAGCATCAGAGGCAGACAGTTCTCTTGCCTTTTAAAGTCCTTTGTAATGAGTTCCTTGATGTTTTGCCAGCAGGTCATGAGACCTGGTCCTGGCTGTGTGGTGTAGCTTGTTAGATGTTGTGAGATTTTGTTTGAGTTGGGTATCCCTTGGAACCAAACGTTTCAGTGTGCTACCTGGCCGAAGTTTGGGTTTTAGTCCAGATGAGCCAAGCAACACGTTCTGACACAAAAAGGGAATTGATAGCAATGACAAAACCCACCCATCCCCCCGCCTGATTTTGCCAGCTCAGCTCAAGAGCAAAGTAGTCCGTGATTCAACAGCATTCCAGCTCTTACAGCCCTTACAGCATTCCAGGACTACTTTTTATTATTAAACCTCCTCATTTTCATGTGTTTTGTTGTTTACACTGTGTTTGCCTTTTTGGATCAGACTCATAAAACAGTTTTGCAAAATTTAAATCCGTTACCATATTTAAATGCAATTAATACAGTTTGCATTCCCAGCACATCTCTCTCTCTTATTACCGCTACAGTATTTCAGACGGCAATCAAAATCCTCATTTAATGTGCTAATGCATATTAATGACCAATTCTGCCTCTTTCTTTTCAAAGTAGACCAAAAATTACAAGAGGACTACTGTTTGGTAATAATAGTTTTGGTACTGTGCACCAGTAACCTCCATCTTTTGTCAAAAAATCGTGGCAAGGGGAAAAAAAAGAAAAGAAAAAAAAACACATCCCTATGTCACCATCCCAGTTCTTTACATAAACTGCACATTAGCTGGGAGTGTTGGACGGTTTCCAGGATGGATATTAAGCTTAGTCTTGGACAGTTTTTGCTTTTCAATGGAAAATTAGCTTCTGAAATGTTGTGTAGTCCTCGACTAGTCCTAGACTTAATTGATGTCTGAGAAACTGGCCCAAAAAAAATGTTGTCCCCTGTTTACATATGTGTTTTTGATCTGATCAAGTCGTGTACAAAGCCAATTTTGTTGAATTATGTGTTTAAGCGTGTTCTGTAGGTTCATTCATGTGGTGGTGTTTTACGAAGCGGTGTGGTGTTGGCTAATAGGAATGGCTAATGGCACAAACAAATGATGCATATCACACACACGATACAGCATGTCAGCAATCTTACTTTATAAATGAGCTAAAGTTCCCGCAGTGCTATTTCTGCTTAACATCACGGTGAGTCTGGCATAGCATTTCCTGAATCTGACCCATAGTGTTTTGTTTATTAGTAATATTTTGTGTCAAAGAGCAAAAGACTTAAGACAGCAGTAGTCAGTTGCCTGCAAGCATTTAAACAGATCACCTAAATGAAAAAATAGTATATCTTCCTGGAAAATACTTCCTGCCGTTTAACACATGCAATGGAGTCTTCTGTGGATCTAGAGGCTTGAAGGCTGATTTAAATACCTGACTAAACCAAACCACTTTTTATTATCATTTTGCTTTTGTCTATGATTTCCTATTCTTTTAAATGTGAAGAATTCTTCATTTTTGAATGTTCAAATGAAGAAGAATGTATGAAAACCAAAGAGTAGCATTTCCTGTTAGCATGTGACCCATCTGCTCTTTGATTTGTTCATCACATATCATTGAATTGCTGAAGAATATATTCAGAATATGCACAGAAATGAATGTTTCATGGACTTCCTTTTGTATGCACTAATGTTCTCTAGTCTGTCATTCAGTGTTTTATCTTGAACCACATTGATCATTTGATATTTTGACACTGGTTGAAATAAAAAAACTAAAATGTACAAGACATGGGATTAATTCGATTTTAAACCTTATAGATTTTCTTCTCTTTATTTTTTATTTATTTATTTATTTATTTTTTATCAGATTTACTTTAGTTCTGACGTACATTTGAACTGGCTGTGCACTCATATTTCTCTGTACTGCTAAGGCTCCTGCACATCATCTTAGATAAAGAATTTACTGACTCACACAGACCCATTTCTGTCAGCCGTGCTCAAACTATGCCTCATTCCTCACTTCTCTTGCCTGTAGCCTATATTTGAAGTGCTCCAAGTCCCAGTTTTCAATGTTTAGTAAGCTGGGACAGGGATCATTTTAAGCAGAACTTTGTTGAAATGATGTGTATATGTCAATATATACTCTTAAAAATAAGCATGCTTCGGTGTTGCCGTAGAAGAACCCACTTCTGCGTTCCTAAAGAACCACTTCATAAAATAGATGAGTGTAAAGATCCCTTAAATTCCTAAAGAACCTTTACATCCTATGAACGTTCTTTGAAACTTTTGAAAGGTCCTTCACCCTCATACACCTCTTTTACAAAATGTCTCTTTAAAGAACCAAACGTGGTCATTCTATGGCAACCTTTTGAAGCACCTTTATTTTTTAGTAGTGTAGAATGTACAGTTGTGGTCAGACGATTACCTACACTCATCATGGACATGAATGTCATGTCATGTTCGGTCTATGAGGCAGATTGAGTATACAACATACATATTTAATGGCAGAAATATACATACAGGGTCAACATATATGCACACAACAACACGCCTAATATTTTGTCAAATGCACATTAAGGCTTCAGACAGATTTCTGGTTCTGGTTCAGATATCTGAGCACTCTTCTTGGCAGAATTGGTAGAGTTCAAATAAATTTGTCTGTTTTTGTAGGGTTGAGGTCAGGACTTTGGGAAGACCACTCCAAAAGCTTAATGTCAAGTTTGCCTAACACTGTACAATTTTAGCCAGTTTTTTAAGCCCGATCTGGCCCGAGCTAGCTGAATTTCAGGATAGCCCAGAAATCAGTCGGCTAGCTGACTCTAATACTTATTAAGGCAATTATTAGGTGCTATGACTGTGTTGTCTTCATTGTTTGCCCATATTCTACATTTTTCTTGTATTTATGGTTTCACATAAAATTTGGTTGGGCTTATGTTCCAAAAACTGAATTCATAATTTGCCTTTACCTGACCACTTTCCAGTCTTTCCAGCCCTTAAAGCAAAATTATTTAGATGGTTCTGATTTGAAATAGAAAAAATGGCCCGGAACTCCCTGTCATATAAATTTTAGCCAGTTTTTAAGCCTGATCTGGTCGTAGCCCCCTGAATTTCAGGATCGATCAGAATTCAGTCGGCTGGCACGTGAGACATATAGTGTGAGAGGGAAAGCGATGCTCAATTAACTGCTAAAACAAGCTCAGAGTGAGCAGTCGGACGGCCGAATGGATTTCTGACATCTCAAGGCGCTTTTGCTATGCTCATCTTTGATATACAGGGTACCACATTCTGCTGAATTGAATGCTTGTAGAATTCTGTAGTGTGAGCACCCATATTTTAGCCTACTTTCATACAGTGTATACATATAAATCATAGGCTTTGTCAGTACACTGC
This sequence comes from Salminus brasiliensis, assembly GCF_030463535.1. Taxonomy (NCBI): domain Eukaryota; kingdom Metazoa; phylum Chordata; class Actinopteri; order Characiformes; family Bryconidae; genus Salminus; species Salminus brasiliensis. Next base: position 15,728,164 of record NC_132894.1, on the reverse strand, counting down.
GGACGCTTCAAACGTGCAGTGTGTGTTATCACCAGGACTTTATCCTCTTCATCCGCAGCCACCTCTGATGTGTGTTTGGGCTCATTGTCCTGTTGGAACATCCAATTGTTCCAAAAGTTTCAATCGTCTAGTTGATGGTTTGTGGTTATACTGAAGAATTCTGAGGTAGTCCTCCTCCATTATTCCATCCACTTTATGCAATGTACCAGTTCACTCATTCTGTCCCAGAAAAAGAACAGTTCAAAAAATTCAATGAAAGCCCAGTACTCCCATTGCATTCATCTCTATGATGAATGTATGTAAACAACTGTACTTGTTATGAAATTTGAGGTTGTAGGTTGTAGGTATGTAGGTTAGTATTACAGCTCCGGCTTTGTACATTTAGTAGCACACAATAGTTACACAGCAGTCTTTATTCATTTTTATTAACAACCTTTCAGTTTAAAAGCCCATAGAGCTTTTCATTAAGTAGCACTGATTGTATCTCGCTTTTGGACGATGTGCAGGGTGCACCTGTAACTGAATTTTAATTGGTTTGGATCCTTAATCGTGTACATAATTATTGGCTATTGTGAAAGGAACAATGCTTGTTCTTAAAACTCTTAACACTTAATGCAAAGTGCTATGACTATGTGATGTTTTTATTGCTTGCCTTAGAGTTAAAAGCCCATATCCTACATTTTTCTTGTATTTTATGGTTTCACCTAAGGTCTACGTAAAACATTTGGTCGGGTTTATGTTCTAAAAACGAAAAAATTGTTTATAATTTGCCTTTACTTAACCACTTCCCAGTCCTTCCAGCCCTTGATTATAGATGTATTTATTTTAAAGCAGCATTATGCGAATATTCTTGCCCCTACAGTCAGGAAGTGTAAGACACAATTTTTACACACAAAAATTTGGACGAGCTGAGAGACACAGAACCACCACTGAAAATGAAAGACTGTAAAGAATGAAAGTATGATTTTGTTGGTACTGATTTGTAATATGGAAGAATGGCATTCCTGTCCTTCCCACTCTGTGCAAACAGTGCAAAACAGTGCAAAATTTCCTTTTGCAGCCAAAATGTTGTAGCATGACATTTGTTTTAATTGACCTCACAGGACATTGCACATCCTGCAATGTCACATGGTATGCTTATAAACTCCTATACAAAGAATATAAGAAGAATTTTCATATGGACCCTTTAAAGGCATTCCTTTAAATTGTCTGTTCTCTGTCATTTGTTGTTTTGGTCGGGCAGCTGTTATATTTTTATATAATATTATGTATTATAATATCTTTGTATTTGTGCAGTTCCCAGCTATGAGGTCTGTTTTTATTACTCATCTTTTCATTGTGTTCCAGGTGAAGAAGGGGCAGGAATGAAAAAGAAGGGGCAATAAGTGAGTAAGAATGAGATTAGGAAATGAAGATGAAACTGGTCCTCCTGAATATGGGTCAAACTCTCAGACCTCGTCTGTCTTTATGCAATATTCCTCTAGCCAGCCGCTCACTCGTCTGCCACAAAGACGTGCTTGTGTTTTGCAATAAGGAGCGTTACACAGCATGCCTGCTAGTCCTTCTAGCTCAAGGCTCCCAGGGGCCATGTCATACGTGGCATTGGCAACGTCCTTTTCTCTCCATGAGTCCCTTCTTATGGGGATATGGACGCTGTAGTGTTTCTTTTCATGATTATTTTTGTCCCCTCTCTCTCTGGCCAGGTTTCTTCTTTGAGAGGTCAGTCATTTGGACTTACAAACACTGTAGGATACAGGTGATAGCACAACTGACCTACATACTTGTAACACACTGACCCATTTTTCTCTGGAAGACAACATCCTGAAGGTTTAAAGCGTGGGCGTACTTCATCTGTCAGATGTTGTGCTGTTAGGCCTTTAAATGTGGTGTTAAGAAATAAGCAAGGTATATTAGGGGGGGGGGGGGGTATAGGGTGGAGAGTGGCAGCAGCAAAATTGAAAATGTATTTGAATGATTCTGTTTCTAAAAGGGGGGCGGCAAGATCAATTTGAGCTTATTTGTCACCAACTGAACTGAAGTAAACCCCAGACCACAGTATTTTACACAGCGCACATCTTAATCAAGATATGGAGTGTCAGATTTTCATTTCTCGTTATTTTTTTACAGGCAGAGGGAGGAGGTAACAGTATTACTTTTGAGAAGAATAGCAGTGCTTATGAAGATAGAGTTCAGAATGGCCACCTATTCATAACCTGTGCTTCTTTCGGACATTAGGTTTTGTCAAAAATAAAAATGGGAAATAACCAGTCGTGACTCAAAAGAGACTCATTTTTAGTTAAGAAAGGAAAGTAATATAAATCTGGCTTGCAGTCTGTGGAAGTATCAGAGAGAAGATGAGAAATTCTACAGCTTTCTAGCTTTGAACTTCCACCTTAACGTTTTTGTCTTTCACAGGTTTTTAGGTTCTGATGCATGTAATAAAGAGCTGGCAACCTGAATGAGATACAATATAGGATTGAAAAAAAATTAATGTACTTAAATGTGAGTTCTAGTTGAGATTAAATGTGTGTGTGTGCATCTTGGATATCATCAGGACTTTTAGAGCTTGTAAACAACATCCACACTCTGAAAAAATAAAGGTGCTACAAAGGGTTGTTTTAGTGACGCCATAGAGGAACCGTTTTTGCAGAGATGTGTTAAGTAAATGTTCATCTAGTAAAATAGACACAAATCCATTTTGCAGTCTTTTACAAAAAAGTGGTTCTTTATGGTACAAAAAGTGGTCATCTGCTCTGTATCTGCACATTGATTCATTCTCGCCTCACTGCATGGCTGTGCATATGACCGTTTACCTCCACAGACTTTTACATTTCACGCACATGTTCATCATTGTTTTTTTGTTTTGTTTTGTTTTGTCTATTTTTATTGTTCTGTCATTTGTTCTGCTATCTGGTGTCGACCAGAGAGGAATGAGTTCCCCTTTTGAGTCTTGGTTCCTCTCAAGTTTTTTTTCCTCTAGATCTGAGGGAGTTTTTCTTTGCCACTGTTGCCTCTGGCTTGCTCAGGAGGTGTTGGACCCGGATCTCTGTAAAGCTGCTTTGTGAAATTGAATTGAATTGAATTGAATTGAATAATTTTATGGCATCACTCAAAAAACCCCTTATTTTCAAGAGTTTTGTTCAAGTTTCAAAGGAAATAAACGCTTCTTTGAATCTCTAATACTTGTTAAGAGCCATTTTATGACTGCATATTGCTTCCTCTTAGGGAAAAATAAAATGTAAAAAGAAAATAAATTAAGGACATTAGCTTTATAAGCTTAACTCAAGGACAGAAAAGCTACTGGACAATCAAACAATGACTGCAAGGGACCTTTTCAGATATTTCTTGTCTTATATGTTGATAATACTGTAATGTGTACGTACAATATAGTGCACACTGTTAGAAATACAGGAGGCAGATTCAGGAGACTGGATCTTTAGCGTTGGAGTTTATTCACGTGCAGACAGGAAGTCATATACGCGGGGCAGTCTAGTCTAGTCTAGTCTGACCATACCAGTCCATTCTAGGCCAGTCCGACCCAGACTAGTCTGATCTGATCCAGTCTAATCGAATCCAGTCTGGTTAGGGATATTTCGGGAGGACCTTATATACACTGTGGGAGGGGAAAGGATGATGAAGAGGAGTTAAAGGAGGGGTAGGAGGGTAATAAAGGTGAGAGTACTTGGAGAATCAACATTGGGGGGGGGGGGGTTGATGGTCATCACGCAACAAAGGGGGGGGGGTTTTGAAGATAGTCTGCAAAGGTGGGTGACTATCCGCAGTTTCCAGGGGGTTAACTGTATTAATATAGTTGGTAGTCAAACAGACAAAGAAGGAGAGTGACCACTTCAGGTCAGCAGACAAAAAGTATTTAAAGGAATACAAACAAAGGAGTAAGATGACCATTTGCTAACTTTCTACATGGCTGAAACCATAGGAAAATAATGTTAGAAAGGGGCATATTTTCTCTCAACACTCAATGTAGTTCTGTGTAGAGTCAGTGGACTTGACACTGTGTTAAGTGTCTGCATTTGAGGACAACCAGTATCATTAGCTCTATTGTCATCAGTTAGCACCTAAGGGAGGATTGTGATTGAAAAGAACTAAGACTGAGAAGACACCACAAAGGATGGTTTTATAATATTTATTATAAATGATTAATTATTATTATTATTATTATTATTATTATTATTATTATATCTATTAAGTTTTAAATGGTCTCAACTCTGAGCTCATGACTGAAGGAAAGCAGAATTGCATGCATGGCAGTGACTTGAGACACAGTTCGTCTGGTTTTCTGGGCATCTGAGGTTAAATGTTAAAAATGCTCTGTCTGAAATTGAAATAATGAGACAATGGTTTCTGTGAAAATCAGATGAGAGCTCCCTCTGGCCCGTGGCCAAATAATTTGTGAAGCACTGTTTAAAAAAATAAAAAAGGAGGTCCTGGTATAGTAAAACTGTGGAACACTGTAACTACACTTTGAGTGATAAAATGTGATAAAATGTCAAGCAAAATCGTAACATTGCACAGAAAAAACGTACAGGGAAGTACAGCTTACAGTTTTCACTTCAAAGATGCGCCATGAAACTGACTTACATACAGCCAGGCATGCCTGCAGTACCTCAGATCCCTAATAATGTAAGCATTGGCATAAGCTGAACCTGCTTGACGTTATCACCTTTTTGCTGCCAGCTGGAAAAGATCAGTCCCCTGCCTCTCGCTGCCGTTCTGGCACCATGTGTGCTTGTGTGTGCGTGTGGAGAAGAAGGTGGCTTGCTATGAGTGGCCTGCTGTTCATACACACATGCTGTCAGCTGGTCAGGTCACCCAAAGCTAGGGGTCAGCAAGAAGCAAGGCAAGGGATGGGCAAAAATAAAATATGCTCTGGTATTATCAGTAGATCTAGAACACTGAATAACTGCATTTACGAATTTAGACCAATTATAGAAAGTCTGTAAACAAGAACAACCAGTGTATGCTAACTGCTTGAACTGTGACATAGATGCCAGCCCATTATGCCATTATCTTATTTTCTTCTTTTATTTTTGTCAGTTTCCCATTTTCGCCTATGCATCCATTACCATCAATGCCTCTAAAATATCGCAATGGTATCATATAAAAGTGTAATTGAAATGGTGATTATTGTGTCAAATGCTACCATATGGTTTTATGTTAAATAACCTCACTGGCCATTTTTCATCAGTTTGCTGTTAATGCTAAATAGTCTGTTTCCAAGACAGATACAACAGGGATATTGCAGGTATGTAGCTGTATACTAACCAAACAATAGTAAATTAAATAATACACACATTACTATAATATCATTGATAAAAAAAGGGACCAGCCACTTGCAAGAGAAAGAGGGAGCAATGTGCAGGAGGTAGGCTAACCCAAGTTAATAGCAATGGGAAGTTACTATGACTAGCAGTCAATAATATGTAGCATTCGTACCTTAAAATAGCAGGTATAAAATCATGATGATGCTCCACTGACTTGTAATAGGGAGAGTAGTGCCTCTGTCGTTGCTACTTGGCTTATGATGCTGCACTATGTAACTTTGGTGAAACGCTTTCTTCTAAAAACTGTGTAACGCTGCAAATCATTTTCATGTACAATTCTGCAATTCACTCTACCACATCAGTCCACATACGTCTTTCATTTTCAGTGGTGGTTCTGTACCTCTCAGCTTGTCCAAACTTTTGTGTGTAAAAATTGTCTTACACATCCTGACTGTAGGGGCAGCCAAATAGCAAGATTTTTTGCATAATGCTGCTTTAAGATAAATAAATGTAGACAAATATTCTGCTGATTTATTTATTTTTTTACCACAAAGAGAAACAAAGTTTACTTCATAGTAGTTCTGATTTTGCCATATTGGCATTATATTTACATGTACAGTTGCATGCAAAATGGCAAATTAGGTTTATTAGACTAATGTACAAATGTCCAGCTGTTTGCAATAAACCCATCGGACAAGAACCATTTAAATATCGCAACACAACTAATAGAACAAGTCTTTCTCCTAACTCAATACAAAATGCCACTTTGAATGACTACTGCAGTTTCAGAATTCAATCCCTTCATGACAAGTGTTTTTAATACACAGATGATAAATCCCAAAACTTCTGTGGAGCGATGAAACAAAACTGGAACTTTTCAGGTCTATGGATCAGCAGTATGTCTGGAGGAGGAGAAATGAAGCATGCACTGAAAAGAACACGGTAATGCACGGCAGTAGCTCTGTGATGTTATGGGGCTGCTTCGCTTCCTCTGGCACTGTCAATCTGCAGGGTGTGGAGGACAAGATAGACTAATCAAGTATCAGGAAATCCTAGGAGAAAACGTCATGCCTTCTGTGAAGAAGATGAAACCTGGGCATCATGGGCTTTCCAACAGGACAATTATCCCAAGCATTTATCATATGCAAATCCAAAAATATGAATGATCTGGAGGCCAAATCTACATGGATCATGTGGATCACAAAAAAAGTTATGTGATTATATTTTTGCCACATCACTACCGGCCCCGGCCTTCATGTTTTTGCCAGTGGGGTGAATTGGGACAGCGGGTGGGCTTGGGAAATGCAACCTTCTGACCGCTCCCACCAGCAGTGGGGCATGAGTCTCACTGAGTCACAACAGCTTGATAACAGATCTGCTCTCAGCCAACATGGAATGAAATCCAAGCAGGACTTGTAGATCGGCATTTAACATTCACAAAGGACAGTAAATGCCCATCCATATAGGGCAGTCTTTCAGCGGCGGATATCAGGGTTTCTCCTCTGTTTAAAGGTCAGCAGTGTCAGACTATGATTGCTGCAACGTCGTTTGTTCACGTTGGCAGGAGACATTGTACTTTTCCATTATGGTGTATTTTCCATCAGGAAAGAATTTTGATGGAATGTAATGAAGGAAAAAAAACAAGGACAAGCTTGACAAGAAGTGTAACAGTCTTCCCATTTGTGGGTGCACAAATTAAAATATTATTTTTAGGGAAATTAATAAATACAGAAGTATGAATTGTCTTAGTAAGATGTTGGGCTGTAGATTAGCTCAAGTGTGCCTTGGCACAGATTCTGCAAGTCTGTGAAACTGTACTAGAGGAATGGAACATTGTTCTTCCAAAAGATTCCCCCACGTTGGTGTTTTGACGCTGATAATCAAGAGTCTTATCCCGTCAGTCCAGGAGCTCCCAGAGGGTCTCAATTTGGTTGACTGTGAAGGCCACAGCATATGATTTGAAAAAATGTTAGCTTCTCATCAAACCATTCAGTAACTCATTGTCTCTTCCCTCGTGGGTCATCCTGAAAGATATCACTCGCATGAGAATAGAAATTTCGTAATACGATAAAGGTTATCAGTCAGAATACCTCTGTACTGATTTGCAGTGACCTTTATATCCATGTGAACATGTGGACCCAAACCATGCCAGCAACTCCTCCCTCCCAACCACAGCAAAACAGCGTCATCAGACAACCTCAGTGTAAGGTCAAGCATTCAGACTTCTGCTATTTTCTTGAGCCACATAAGCGCTGGTTGAGAACACGGAGTAGGATGACTAATCTGACCAGATCACTTTTCCCAATTCAAATCTGTACATCAGTGGCTCATGCAAATCCAAAAATATGAATGATCTGGAGGCCATTGGCCATTAGGAATGGGCTAAGATTCTTTATCAGCAATTTTTATAACTGCGAAAGCGTGCTCTGGTTACACCCAATCCAGACTTTCTTGCTTGTACCCACACACTAAAAAGGCTGGCTGTGCTCCTGCTCCTGTTCCCTCTTATATTGTTGATTTTTATTGCAAAGCTCATTATACTCATTATACTTACTTAATGTGTCGCTACACTCATGCAATTGATTAAACAAGTGGAATCAGGTGTTCTGCTGGTTGTTAATAATGAAAACCTGCAGCCACACTGACCCTTTTCAGACAAGATTGGATGCCGCAGAGTTAAAGCGTGTGTATCTTTTACCTTTCATCTGGCTGTGTAACAGTATATTTTTTGTAAGAGTTTAAAGCTTCTGTCGCTGCTCAGCCATGTAATTTATAATTCCCAGAAACAATTAGGCCTTCTCTGAAGGCTTAGAAGGTCCTGACTCTTCCCTACTCATAATATCCTGCTCTATGTAGTGGATACAGTATGATTACATCCTGCAATAACATTCTCAGACACCTGCAGAACAGTTACTCTTTGGTTTTTCCTTACATATTGTAGCAAGGCACCTTATGCTCACTAAGTGTACATGGTTGGCCACAATTTCCAATCTAATCCTATTTACTGATGTCTTCTCCATAGACCTAGATGTCACTTTAGTCACATACATTATTGAAACACTGTCTAGTTGAGCAGTCTTTGTGTGTTCCTTAATATCGAACCTTCTTATAAAGTCACTTAGATCTTTTTCCTTTCGGTCTTGATCCAAAATCAATGGTCAAAGAGCTTGGTAGGGTCTTTAATGCAGTTGTGTAATGCAGTGCACTTGCCTGAAAGGACACTACACTATGCATTTTATTTGTCCCTTAATTTGCCACACCTCTGAATAGATTAGTGGTGTTTTATTTCTTTCCAAAGTGATGTCTGTCTGGTAGAACTTATTTACATATCATCCTTCATGGTGCTTTTTCGGAAGTCAAGGTGCAGTGATCTTTTTAGAAGTCATTTAAAACTTGTGTGTTGGTCAGTTGTGACTATATAGATCCAACAGGACAATAATCCCTAGCATACCTCAAAGTCCACCAAGGTTTGTCCTGGAAGGTTCAGGAGTGGTCTTCACAGTCACCTGACTTGAACCCCATAAGTGGGATTTAAAGAAGATGGTTGCAGCAAGAAAACCCCAAAATGAACATGTCCCATGAAGAATGGAGTAAGATTCATCTGGAATCTTGCCAAAAGCTGGTGTATGGCGATGCATCACATTTGTAGCAGGTCACAACAAGGATGCTCTACTAATTACTAAGCTGTTTTATGCAAAAAAAAAAGTGTCCATCAATCCATGTTTAAATCTCTTTATTTCCATTATTGGAGTTGTGCATTATTGATGTCTGCAAATTAGCTATTTGAGCTTTTCAAAATCATGCGTTAGGCCAAAATTCTTATTGACAGGTGTTGTCTTAAATTGTGTCAAGCAGCCAGTGAATTTGCTGTAGGCATATGGATTGCCACTGACAGACTGCCACTGACAATTTCTGTATTGGTTCCAAATCCCATTTAATTTGACATCTGGAAAGAAAAGGCTTGCCGAGGCAGGCTGAGGGTTGACCTGGGCCAGATCTCAGGGTAGTTATTCAATAGCTGACTGTAAAAGTCATCTTTTGAACAGAGTATTGAGTTGCAGGAAGTCCAAATTGGAAGACAATTGCTAATTGGTGTGTTTTGGAAATGTCTTTTGTTAAGGCTAAAGCCTTCACCTTTGAGCACCTGCTCTAATATATCAGTAGAGAACATCAGGTGCTTCACGAAGCGCAATATGTCAGGTAGACAACAGTGGCCTGTAAAGAATTTCCGGTGCTACCTTTAAAAGCTGGCCTAGGCCCAACTCTTCCCACTCAGAATGTAACCGGAGCCCTAATAGCAAACAGCTGATCAGCAGAATAGAGGATAGAAAGGTGAAAGGTTCCTGTCTTCCTCTGCCATTTCCAAACACTATAGCACCACTTGCTTTATCTAACAGTCTCTACGATGTGAAATCATGGAGTATTGAATGAATATTTAAAAACTAAACACTTGCACAACTGAGATTCCCTTAGTTGGCACCAAAGCTTGGACATCTAGCTGATTTGCTTTGCAATTAATATGTGAACATGAAGTAATTTCCTCATGTCCACAACCTTGGAGATATCTTAAATTGCACACTCTCTTTTGGTCTACACATTAGTTCTATATTTAAGACAGCATTTTCCCCCTAGAACATGGCTAAAGCCATTCCATAACCTGACATATGTAGAAATACATAGTAGCAATTATGTTTATGGAATTTAGCTGATGTTCTTATTCAGAGCGACATACAAGGTTACTCATATTACAGAGGTGGGCAGCCTCTGGTGTAGCATAGCATAGGAATCAAACCCTGGTCTCTCACATGGTGTGGTAGCTCATTGGCAGGTATTGGGGTTATCTGTTGCACCACACCAACCCCAGTTTGTTGCATCCAAGTTAGACTACTGTAATGTTATATCTGGCCTCCATGCCAAAAACCTCATTTACAATAGGTATGTATGAAAGGTGGCTGCTAGGATCCTCCTCACCCAAGAAACCTGACCATATCAACCCCAGCCTTCATAGTCTTCGCTGGTTGCCTGTTACATATTGTTTTCTTTACAAGGTGCTTTTTTAGCATACACACCACTCTGCCTGCCCTGGCTGTTAGTCGTCTGACTGAGCTCCTCCATGTACATGCCCCATCCCATACCTTGCGATCAGCTAATTTAAGCCTTCTTTAAGTTTTATTTGACCTCTAAGGGTGATTGATCCTTTAGTGTAGTAGCTTACACATTATGCAGTCTATTTAGAACCCCTCTTTTGTATCTTAATTTAAAGACCTAAAAGTGGTGTTGTTGTTCATGATGATGATAATCATAAAAACACTTATTAGTCTAATTAACCACCGGTCCACGTAACAAAATGCAATTGTAGCAGTTGTTTTACCTCAATGTTGCCTATTATTGCCTAGGTGCATCCTTTCTATTTTCTTTTCTAATATGATTTTTAAATAAATTTCCCTACCGTGCTTCAAAAGACCAAAGACTGTGACTATCGGTGGCAAATAATCATTAGATTTGTCCATTGTGTGAAACTGCTGTCCTAGATGACACCAAATGTCAGTTTCTCCTTCTGCGATTATTCCTGGATGCTGCTCACCCATATGACTAATACTGTCATGCTGTTTGTGAAATGTAACATTAAATATAGGTCAGCATCTGGGTGGGCTTTCACACTTCTAGGCCCTTTGTGTTCTGAGTAGTTAATAGATCAGTGGCGTCAGTGGCGTGAGACCCACTTGAGACACCTGCCCAGGACATCAGGCAGTGGGAGATTTGGACATTGTTGTTGTACAGCAGTTATTCGTGCCCTTATTTTTTTTAACGGCTTCAAAAAACATTTATATGTGTTCTAAAAGCTACTTCACAGGAAGTTATTACAGGAAATATCTACAGATACACCATATCTGCTCAATCATTGTTTCTTCATAAATCAAGGATATTAAAAGTGTTTATCCTGCTTTTGTTGGAGTAACTGTTCTCACTGTCCAGACAAAGCTTTCCACTAGATTTTGAAGCACTGCTGAACTAGTGAGGTCAGGATGTTGATTGATCACCACGATTACTCTTCCCCAACTCTCCTCCAACTCACTTCAACAGCTCAATGCTGGGGGGCTTTTTACCCCTCTAGCCCATGCCTCGCATTAGGCATGGTGCCAATAGGTTCATGTTTATCTGCTTAAAAGAGTCCTATTGTATTGGCTTGGGTCGGCAATGGGTGCATCTTAAAATAGCTGAATGCGTTCATTAGAAGGGATGTTCACAAACATTTGGACATTAGTGTATGATGGCTGATGCCTGCGATACAGTGTTATAACAAACCTTAGGCCTTAAACACATACATACATGCAAAATACATTTTTAACATTATCAGTATCACACACGAAAACTGAGAAGACATGTGTCAGTCCAAAAAAACACTAAACTTACCATAAACATGAGGTACAATTTGACTTGAGCCAAAAATGTATTGCCAATCCTATCACCATACCAAAGGATGGTGCTTTAAAGACAATGTATGGTATTACGCAATGCCTCCATCTGCATGTTCCGGTTCTTTGTTTGTGTGTAACCTTCAGCACTCGCTTATTGCCAAAAAAAGACGCTGCCGTGGAACAACACAGGAAATGCAAGGTACAGTGAATGTGTGAATTACCCTGTGGGACTGGTTCATTCATCACAGAGAAAGAAAGGCAGTGAGGGCTGGGTGCTGTAATATAATAATAGGTGGTCACATAGTTTTTAGTCCATTTTTTATAGGATAAAATTAATTATAAGTATAAGGAGTATTTAAATATATAAATTTATAAATATATGAATGCAAATCCTATGCAGTCAATGACTGTCTGATGTCTGCAAGCCATGGACATCACCAAATGCTTAGTTTCTTCCCTGTGCTTTGCCAGACCTCTACTGAAGCTGGTTTCAGTTGCTGCTTGTTTGTGTCATTCGTTTTCTCTTCAGTAAGTAAAAAAATGTTCAATCGGGTATAAATGAACTTTGTTGAGACATCAAACAAATCATAAAAAATAAACATATTTATTGTAATCTTAGTTTTTCATCCATTTTCTTTTCTTACAGATATTCAGTACTGCTGTACTGTGAGTAACTACTGTATTTCAGTGAGGTATTTACACTGAGGGAAGAGCATGCCACCTCTCCAGGGTAGCTTTTCCATTTCCATGTATTGTTCCTCTCTCACTGTTAAATAAATAAACAGGTATTTTACTCATATTCTGGCTTTTAACATTTTATTTCAGCTCATGAAATCATGGTGGGTTGGACGAGGATGACGTGTCAGCGTTTTCGGGTGTGTGTGTGTTAAAACTCAATGAACATGCTAACGTTTACAATTTACTGCTTAATTAACAATCCACAGCCTGTATTAACTACCTCAGGGAGCCTTACAACACTAGACAGGACAAACTGTCACTTGCACAACTGTCAAATGTTCAAATGAAATGAAATGAAACCTGGCTTACACTTTTCTTCTTCCCAGTTACCGAACTGTGAGGACTAAACTGTGGTGTAAACTGAACTGAGCTCATTTTTAAAGAAACTTGTTTACGTAGATTTTCCGTAGATTTTTGAATTGAAGCAAACCGAAAGAAAGCTTGTGAGTGCATATTAATGGAGATAACATCAGTGACAGTCCAAGTTCAGAGTGTGTTAGCAACTTCCGCCTTGCATCTCTTGCTAAAGAAGCCAACTTCAGGTACCAAACAAGGCTAATCTTGCATCTGCGGTAAGTGTCTAGATGTTTTAGCAAACTAGACTTCCACAACCACCAAAGCAATTTACTACAGACAATTAAAAAACATCTTTATTTCTCCACAGAAATGCAGAAGTACAGCTCTTTAGAACCTTTCAAGAATCTTGAACCCTGACGACATATGGATTGAATCCACGACTCGAACAACTGAACTACCTAACTGGAAAGGTTAAAGGCAGCGTAATTAATTCAGCACTCCTGCCACGTGAAGAAGCCATCTGCATATTTCTTCTGCTGCCACTAAAGTTGAACTACTGTTCCTGTTCTTCATTCATTTGAGCCTTTGTGGCCCTTCCTAGGCATAGCCAAGTGCAGAAAAGATGGCAATCATGTCTCCTCTCTTTTGTGAGTCTTGGAAAAAGCAGCATCTCAAGTAGCTCAGCATTGTTGCCCTGAGAAATAGATAGCTCTTTGGAGTTTACTTCGAAATGTGTAATAATGCAAGGTCACTTATGCAGTTTTATAGACCCAAAAGTTTGCAGACAGGCTTTATTTTTGTGACTTCAGCTGCATTAAGTCACAACCATTGGAGTTCAAATAGAAAAGCATTGGCAATCGCATTGGATGCTCTAGATGAGCTACACATGAGGTAAAGGTCACCATGCCCAATGCCAAGAGGCTAGAGCGGTAAAAACACTCCAACATTTTAAGGCAGTGGAACTGCATTTTCTGTAGGAATGTAGGCCCTTCCATTACCTTTGGGATGATTTGGAGTGCCATTTAAAAGCCTGCACCAAAGAATAGGGGCTGTTACTGCATCAAAGAGTGGACAAACCTCTAATTGGATCCACAGGTGTCCATGAACATTTGTCCATAAAGTGTACATGACCTTTATTTGTCATATATATGTTCTTTATGAAATGAAATGAAATGAAATAGTCTAAATGGTTATTTGTCTGGTTAACTGTTTTTTTTTTTTTTTGTATAAAACATCTTTCGCAGTATATAAAATATTTTAAAATGGTACAAAAAATGATTTAACAAATCTTTCTTCAGTACTTTTTTGCTTGTGTAGCTTTTTGTGCAAAGCCTGTTCTCTGAAAAATCAGAACAGAATCTGCAGGTGTGCCCATTTTGCAGAAAACACAGTATGATGATCAAGCGAAAGGCTTCCTGTTGTACTGACTCTCTCCTCTTATTAAAGCGCCTGGTCTCTGTTCCCTGTGGTGGCAGTGAGTCATCCAGCCGGCCCACAGCACTTTGACGATTCAGCAGCTGCTGCTGCCCTACTAGCACAATAAACCGCCCCGAAGGCCCAATACTTCATGCTTCCCCTCCAGCTCTAAGACTGCCCTACATTAGTATATCTGATGACAAGTTATTGTTTCACATACAGTCCGGCTTTAACACCCCCTCCTTTACTTGGTGTTGTTTTCCCATGTTCTGTGTGACAGTAATACACACCAAACAAGGTCACAGTGCAGGCTTAAACCTGTTGAAGCAGAATTTCACAGAATCTACATGACTACATTGTCAGTGCACTTTAACAATCCCACAATGTACACTATGTCCACTAGCAGACATGGATGTTTTTTTGTTTGTTTGTTTGAAGACTTGTGTACAGCTTTTCTGAGGTAGATCGCAATCTGCTGTTGCTCAGCAATGACTGCACATGCGAGTCCGAAACCATTCACTACTTTGTTGAATTCTGGTTCTTATAATCGTGCTCTAAATTTTCACACATATAGGGAATAGTGCATAGGACACAGTTTCAGACACAGCTTAAAGCAGCGTAATGCAAGTCATTTCTTGCTCCTGGGCTCCCCCTACAGAAAAGAGGGGGGAATTTACGCCTTGAGCCACCACTAAAGACATGTTTTACACATGCATTTCTGGACAAGCTAAGATATACAGTCTATACTGTCACTGGAAGTGAAAAAAGCATGTGGGCTGATGGAGTAAGGCAAAATCACACGTTTTTAGACAGTTATGACTCGGGTAGCGCTTCTGACTCGGGTTGTCCTGCCCGCTTCACCAAAGTCACATAGTTACTTTAGGCCCAGAGTGGGAATGATAGAGGTGCAATTCATCCTATATCAAGTCAGTGAAGCATCACAATGATTTTGAAGCTGTTCTTTCTAAAAGAAGCAAAAACTGCATAATGTTGCTTTAAGGTTACATATACATCCTGTCACATTAGCATACAGTGAAGTTAAAGCTATCAACAAAAATTTTATTGTCCCAACTGACATGACAATGTCTTTTCTTAAAATGAAAAATGATGATATTGAGTTTTGATCTCCTATCAATGATAGTTTGCACGTAGCAGTACTGACAACTCTGTCACTTAATTTCTGTGCCAAGGATATAGAGAGCAGTACTATGCCTGTTTAATTAGACTTTAGGGGAGTCTGCTTGCCATACAATCCTTTTCTAGTCATATAATGCCTGGTAATATATACACATAAATAATACACTGGTATTATTGGTGTCAAAAGACTGTCTCAAGGAACAATCTAAGATGAAAGGTTAATGGTGCTTGTGAATTACACAGTGACATAGGTACATTCTTGAAAAAAAACAGTGGACAATGTAATTTACTTGTTTACTCAGTATAAGACCACACTATATGAACAAAGTATTGGGGCACCTGCTCATTCATTGTTTCCTATGAAATCAATCAAGTTGTCCAAGAAGGACTTTCGACTAGATTTTGGAGCATCGCTGAGAGGATGTGCTTGCCTTCAGTGACAATAGTGTTAGTGAGGTCAGAATGTTGGATGATTACCACCCAACCTCATGCCCAACTCCCCAACTCATCCCCGACTCCCCAATTCATCCCAAAAGTGTTGGATCATCATATATCATTCAAGGATTCAAGGATTCAAGGAGACTTTATTGTCATTCGCATCACATGTGGTACATGGGGTGGAACGAAATTGTGGTACCCAAGGACCCAGTTTTACCCAGACAGCAGTACTTAAATAAATAAAATATACATAAATATATAAAAATATATGTAAAAATGAAAATAAAATACAGAGTGAAGAGCATCAGTAAATGGAGAAGGTAGCAGCAGAGTGTATTTAAAGTGACTAGTGTCGTCAAAGTGTCGTTGCAGTGGTTCCACTAAGTGGCGTTTAAAAGTCTTACAGCTTCCGGAATGAAGCTGTTCCTCAGTCTGTTCGTTCTACACTTAATGCTCCGCAGCCTCCTGCCTGAGGGGAGCGGGACAAACAGTGAGTGTACTGGGTGAGTGGGGTCCTTCATGATGCAGGTAGCCCTCTTCCTGCATCTGGAGGTGTATATGTCCGTGGTGGTGGGGAGGCTGACTCCGACAGACCTCTGTGCAGCCTTCACCACCCTCTGCAGAGCTTTCCTGTCTGCAGCAGAGCAGCTTCCGTGCCACACGTTGATGCTGGAGCATAGGACGCTCTCCACCACACATCTGTAGAAGGAGGTGAGGACCGAGCTCCCGAGCCCAGCTCGCCTCAACCGCCTGAGGAAGTAGAGCCGCTGATGTGCCTTCCTGACCAGGCTGGAAGTGTTGTTGCTCCAGGTGAGGTTGTTGCTCAGGTGAACACCCAAGTACCTGTAGCTGGAGACCACTTCCACCGCAGACCCTCCGACATGCAGGGGGAGGTGGGCATGTCTGCCCCTTCTGAAGTCCACAATCATCTCCTTCGTCTTCTTTATGTTGATGCAGAGGTTGTTCTTTCTGCACCAACCCTCCAGGTGTTCTACCTCCTGCCTGTAGCCAGACTCATCACTGTTTGTGATGCATCCGACCACTGCCGTGTCATCTGCAAACTTCACAATATGACAGCCTGGGTGGATGGGTGAGCAGTCATATGTGAGCAGCGTGAACAAGAGGGGGCTCAACACACAGCCCTGAGGGGAGCCAGTGC
Organism: Salminus brasiliensis; assembly: GCF_030463535.1. Lineage (NCBI taxonomy): Eukaryota > Metazoa > Chordata > Actinopteri > Characiformes > Bryconidae > Salminus > Salminus brasiliensis. The sequence goes on along the minus strand of NC_132894.1, from coordinate 15,711,278 downwards.
TGAGGATTGTGGTGGAGGAGGAGAGGTTGTGGATCCTCACAGACTGCGGCCTGTTGGTCAGGAAGTCCAGGACCCAGTTGCAGAGAGAAGAGCGCAGACCAAGTGAGGAGAGCTTATCTGTCAGGGTCTGGGGTATCATGGTGTTGAAGGCGGAAGTGAAGTCCACAAAGAGCATACGGACATAAGAGTCCTTCTGCTCCAGGTGGGTGAGGGCAGTGTGGACCACAGAGGAAATGGCATCATCTGTGGATCGGTTCCTCCTGTAGGCATACTGGTGTGGGTCCACAGTGACATCGATGGTGGCTTTGATGTGGGTCATAACCAGTCTTTCAAAGCATTTAGTGACTATCGGCGTGAGAGCTATCGGCCGGTAGTCATTCAGACCTGTCACTGTGGAGCTCTTGGGGACCGGGATGATGGTGGCGGTCTTCAGGCAGGTGGGAACAGCTGCCTGGATGAGGGAGACATTGAAAATGTCTGCCAGTACCTCGGAGATCTGATCAGCGCACTCCCGTAGTACTCGTCCGGGGATGTTATCCGGACCAGCACTTTTCCGGGGGTTGATCCTCCTGAGGGTCCTCCTTACCTCTGCTGGTGTCACACTGAGGGGTACTTCTCCAGGTGTAGGGGTGAGTCTTATGCTGGGCGGGGTGTCAGGGTCCTCAAAGCGGGCATAGAATTTGTTGAGAGCCTCGGGCAGGGAGGGGTCTTTGGAACATTGTGCATCTCTGGTTTTATAGTCTGTGATGCACTTAATTCCCCTCCACATGCTCCTAGGATCCTGGGAGGAGAAGTGTCCCTGGACTTTCAGAGCATATGCAGCTTTGGCCCTCTTAACACCTGCGGTCAGCTCTCTTCTAGCCCTCCTGAGTTCCTGTGAGCTCTTCTAGCCCTCCTGAGTTCCTGTGAGAACACATTCCAGAGAACACAGTTCCACTGCTCTGCAACTCAATACTGGGGGACTTTATACTCCTTTAGCCCATGCCTGGCATTAGGCATGGCGCCAATAGCTTCATAGGTTTATATGCTTCAGATAATCCTATTGTATTGTATTACACTGTATTACCAAGTTCTGCATATTTGACTATATTGTTATTTGTGTATCAAAAGATGCAATTCTAATCTTTGAAACAGTGTATGTGCAAAAATTTAACACCAACCAACCTTATAGGTACATGACTACAGGATAAAACTGATAAAGTCATTCCAAGGTTTTTTTAAAATAATGTAAGTGACACCAAAGGTGCTCAGTTAAACAATTTACTCAAAATCGGAAAATCTCTTGCATCCAGACAGTAGTTATATTACCATACAACTGGTTTCTAGTACCTGACTGTTTGCATTACATGTTCACATGAAAGTACTCCATTTAGAGGAACCTCTCAAACACCATTTGTGTGGAACACATTTGACCTCCCGTGCAGTGAGCACACACACACACACACACACTAAGGGGACAGAGAGCACACGTGGCAGTGGGCAGCCTGAGAGGCAGTTGAGAGTTAGGTGCCTTGTAGGGCCCACTGCTCTAACCTTCAAACCTTAGCTACCCCAAAAGCTACCCAGTGAAAAGAAGCAGAACTATTATTTAAGCAAATATTCAACCACTGAAGTCTAGCTAGACAATCTAAAACCAATGTAGATCATTCTGGTTTTTGGACAAAGGAAAGCTAGCTGCATCACAGCACAAAGATTTTTTCAGGCTAATCTGATGCTCTCTTGTTAAATTAATTATCAGAAATGAATTTTTCCACATAGTTCTACGCTTCAGTCCTCTTTTTGTCTATTTTTTAAAGTTGTAAACAGCTAGCTCCTCAGCTGGTGCTCTTGCATGTGTTAGTTTAGTAATTACATGCATTTATTTCCTTAATGTTTACAATGCACATACAGTTTATTATGTGTTGAGGTTGAAGTTAGCTCAACTTTGCGTCTTTCTTGACCATCCAGGCCATTGCGAAAGCTCCTAGTAGTCCTTATGGTCAGTTCAGGCCTGGATATTTTTGGGGGGGCCCTGTTCTTTGGGCCTCCCTTGTTCCATTGGCATCAGTGCGACTGCCCCTGGCCCACCAAGATGTTACGCAACTGGATTTCTAAAATGAAAAGAAAACAGGTTGCTGGAGTGTTCGCCTTCATGAACCCAGCTGCCATGCACTCTCTGTGGAATTGAGTGGAAGGAGCACTTGGCCCACCTTCACTGGAACAAAATGATAGATTTTTATTTGCTTTTCCCTCTACAGATTTCATTGCAGTGTCACCATCTGTCATGCAATAATGTGTGTGTGTGTGTGTGTGAGAGAGAGAGAGAAGACACATGTCAGAATGTAGCTTCTACTCAATAATACTGTAGGTATTTCTTAGTGGTCAGTGAGTGAACACAGCAAGCAAAAAAAGGGCCTGGTACACCAGCTGAATACACCCTAACGGACATGTTGGCATCACTGCTGTTCAGAGAACAATCCACCATCCAAATAATGTCTATTCCCTAGTGGTCCTATTTCTACTGATGGATGTACAGGAGTACAGGAAGCTGCTGGGAGTGTAATATTACAGAAAAGGCACAGTTCAGTGCACATTGTGGTTAAGATGTCCCGTTTCGGTATACGTGTGGTACCACGAAAAAACAACATGGCAAAAAAAAAAGACCAACCAAGATTTATTAGCATTTGTTTTGAACAGACAGTTGAGTAACTTAGTTTGTTCCACTTATTGTTGTGTAGTTTCTCCGTGAGGTAGCTGGATAGCCTGAAGTCCATTAAGCAGTAAAATGTATGATTTAATGTATGGGTTAAAATAAGACAGAAATCAGAATATCAGAAATACTAGTTTATTTTTACTTTCTAAAGAATAAAGAAAAGACTGAATGTATATTAGTCATTCTCTCTATGTGCAGCAGTGAGGAAGAGACAAGGAGGAGGAAGCAGGGGGCATACACATACTGTATATACCCTTAAATGATGTGACTATGTGCACTGAAATGTGGCAGCCGTACCAGAGTGGTTTGGTATGAAGGCATGCATCGTTACACCCCAAACTGCAACAGATGGACTACAGTCAGTATTTGTAAACATGCATAAACATGCTTATTGCCAAAAAACTTCCTACGGAGTGACATGCTGGAGTAGAAATTGGAATTGGGAATTTAAGAGTTTGGAGAATTCTCAGTTTTCTTTGTTTTGTGAAAATAATCCCAGGAAATTTGAACTCCCAGGTAATGAAAATCATCAAAGCTTTATGAATATCCTGACTCTACGAACCCTGTGCCTAAAATCAGTATCCATGGGCTCCTCCGCACAGCTGCCTAGCACTCTGAAAATTACCGTAATTGATTTCCATAAAGTAGGAGAAAGCTAAAAGAAGATGGCATATATATTTAACCCTTTTTGGTTGTTGCAAGCGTCAGCAGGCCCCAAATTTAATATTTCTTGATGTTTCTATTAATAAACTTGCAATTCCATGTCCTTTTTGGTAAACATTTACTAATGGACATTCAATTCTCCAGTGACAGACAACACTTCTGTTCAGTAAATGATCAAATTAACATGTTTATATACTTTTCTCATTTCAAGCACTAAAACAATTCATTCACATGAGTAAATCTACATTTTCTAAAATTGACCCTAAAATGATTTCAGTTTTTAGGATTAGGACCAGTTTACCTCCTTACACAGTGCTCTAGGCAAAATGGGCTCTCATTATAGAGAGAGCTGAAATTGTGGGCTATATATTATACGCAAGAGCCTTTTTAATAAGATAAGCAAAAACTGAGAAAATGCCAGAAAGGGCAGAGGTCAATTTGAGGTCTGAAGGCCAAGCAAACTTTCTGAAAAAACTGCTTCTAAGATTGTTAGAAAGGCGAATCAAAACTTGTGTGACTGCAAAAGACCTTCGGAAGATTTAGCATTTAGACTCTGGAGTGGGGTGGAGGGGATGTACTGTGACCTTCATGGAAGAGTCATCTAAAGGAAACCTTTCCTGTGGCCTCACCACACAATTCAGCCTATTGAATGTGTGTGAGGTAGGCATAGCTGCTTTCTGCTCTGCATTCTGCACACACAGTTGTTCCTGCGATTTAATCTCTTGCCACAAGAATTGTGGAACAGATCAGTAAGGGGTTATGTTTGTTATACATCTGCTGAACTGTGCATTGTGTGTGTGTATGTGCAGACACTATAAGGCCAGGTACAGCAGTATGAACACGTGAAAGTGCTTTTGTCATACACTCTAGTCAGGGTCATTCTGATTCATAGCTATTTCTAGGAAATATCTAACCAGGTTACGTTGCTGTCGCATGGATAGCACAGTAGCCTTCTCACAGATTCCTTACTTCTCACGTTTCATTCAGTACTCTGATATTATACTGGATTATCGTATATAGTATACAGTATATAGACTGACACTCACTGCTTAATTGGCTGAGAGATGCACTGACAAATATGCAGTGCATCTTTTCAGTTGATCTAGAATGTGTTTTGTCTAAATTGCTCTGCACGTTTGGCACGAGTTTCTCCATTGCTTTAGCAATCGCCTGTCAGGGTAAATCAGTGAATGTGATGATGCATGATCTGGTTTGCAGAGAAATAGATGGCGGGAGAATGTGCTCTCTCTCTCTCTCTTTCTCACACACACATATACATACACAAATTGACTTTTTCCAATTCCTCCACCTCTTCCTCCAGAATTCCTCTCTACTTCACTGTCTGACAAATATGATAGGATCTGCTCTTTCATCACTCTCTGGTCAGATTTCTCATTTCTCACTTTTAGGTGGGTACCTAAACTGGCTTTGCTGTAAAGGGACTACAGGCATGCAGGACTGTAGCTGCAGTCTGAAACGCAGCCTTTGGCAGAATCCATACGAATGCTGTACCCTTCACTAATTATCTTATGTAACTGTTTGTTCATGCTTCATTATTTATGAGTTCCTGCACTGGTTTTCAGAGTGAAGTGATGACCACTGGCGTAGTGCGTGCATGTGTTTGTGTATTCATCCTGCTACACTTGTGACCAAATGTCCTTTGAAGTGTGTGTGTGTGTGTGTGTTCATCCTGATATACTTGTGAACAAATGTCCTCTGAAGTGTGTGTGTGTGTGTGTGTGTGTGTGTGTGTGTGTGTGTGTGTGTGTGTATGTGTGTGTGTGTGTATTCATCCTGATATACTTGCGACCAAATGTCCTCGGAAGTGTGTGTTTATTCATCCTGATATATTTGTGACCAAATGTCCTCTGAAATGATATGTGTGTATGTGTCAGTGTGTATATCCACTGTGTAATTTTAAGGGCAGCATTGTTAAAGGGCCCATGTCACAGTAAACATGAAAATAAAACTCATTTTTTGATGCAGCATAAAAATATATGATATGAGTTGCAAAACACTATGATGTGCACATCTGGAAAAAAACACAGCAGCCCAGAAAGGCCTGTACTGTACTGTCCTGTACTGTAATGATAACAAAAGTATAGATCCTGCATGAATACAAATAAGCTGTGGCCACAACTTAGTAAGGTGTGGGAACAAGATAATTAAATCAAGGTCACAACTTATTTTGGCTGTACAAAAAGTGTTAAATAATATATAAGTAACTCACAACTTTTTTGGACATACTTGGGAAATGAAGTCACACGCTTTAGAGGAAATCAATCTGATTTGCAATTAGAGTGTAGAGAGAGCATTGTGGGGTTCAAAGGTGGCCCCTCTTCTTTTCAGTGCCCATTCTGACATAGAAGGGTGTGTGATGAACTATGTAACTATAACACATGGTTCAGATTTATCTTCTCTGACGTCTGTAGAGTGGGAGATCGATGTGTGACCTAGAAATTCTGGGAATTCTATTGGTGCTCGAGTTCACCCACATGCAGCTATTGACAGTGAATCAAATCAAACCTTCGCTTTAGACTGCTCCATAAATGAACACACACACACACACACACACACACACATATATATATATATATATATATACAGTGGGGAAAAAACGTATTTAGTCAGTCACCAATTGTGCAAGTTCTCCCACTTAAAAAGATGAGAGAGGCCTGTAATTGACATCATAGGTAGACCCCAACTATGAGAGACAAAATGAGAGAAAAAATCTGAAAATCACATTGTCTGATTTTTAAATAATTTATTTGCAAATAATGGTGGAAAATAAGTATTTGGTCATCTACAAACAAGCGAGATTTCTGTCTGTCACAGACCTGTAACTTCTTTAAGAGGCTTCTCTGTCCTCCACTCATTACCTGTATTAATGGCACCTGTTTGAACTCGTTAACAGTATAAAAGACACCTGCCCACAACCTCAAACAGTCACACTCCAAACTCCACTATGGTAAAGACCAAAGAGCTGTCGAAGGACACCAGAAACAAAATTGTAGACCTGCACCAGGCTGGAAAGACTGAATGTGCAATAGGCAAGCAGCTTGGTGTGAAGAAATCTACTGTGGGAGCAATAATCAGAAAATGGGAGACCTACAAGACCACTGCTAATCTCCCTCGATCAGGGGCTCCACGCAAGATCTCAGCCCATGGGGTCAAAATGATCACAAGAACGGTGAGCAAAAATCCCAGAACCACACGGGGAGACCTAGTGAATGACCTGCAGAAAGCTGGGACCAACGTTACAAAGGCTACCGTCAGTAACACACTACGCCGCCAGGGACTCAGATCTTGCAGTGCCAGACGTGTTCCCCTGCTTAAGCCAGTACATATCCGGGCACGTCTGAAGTTTGCTAGAGAGCATTTGGATGTTCCGTAAGAGTATTGGGAGAATGTCTTATGGTCAGATGAAACCAAAGTAGAACTGTTTGGTACAGTGAATGCTGAGTTGCATCCAAAGAACACCATACCAACTGTGAAGCATGGGGGTGGCAACATCATGCTTTGGGGCTGTTTCTCTGCAAAGGGACTAGAACGACTGGTCCGTGTACATGAAAGAATTAATGAGGCCATGTACTGTGAGATTTTGAGTGCAGACCTCCTTCCATCAGCAAGGGCATTGAAGATGAAACGTAGCTGGGTCTTTCAGCATGACAATGATCCCAAGCACACTGCCAGGGCAACAAAGGAGTGGCTTCGTAAGAAGCATTTCAAGGTTCTGGAGTGGCCTAGCCAGTCTCCAGATCTCAACCCCATAGAAAACCTTTGGAGGGAGTTGAAAGTCTGTGTTGCCCGCCGACAGCCCCAAAACATCACTGCTCTAGAGGAGATCTGCTTGGAGGAATGGGCCAACATACCAGCAATGATGTGTGCCAACCTTGTGAAGACTTACAGAAAACCTTTGACCTCTGTCATTGCCAATATAACAAAGTATTGAGATTAACTTTTGTTATTGACCAAATACTTATTTTCCACCATTATTTGCTAATAAATTTAAAAATCAGACAATATGATTTTCTGATTTTTTTTTCTCATTTTGTCTTTCATAGTTGAGGTCTACCTATTATGTCAATTACAGGCCTCTCTCATTTTTTTAAGTGGGATATAGATATATATATACAGTGCCCTCCATATTTATTGGCACCCCTGGTTAAGATGTGTTCTTTAGCTTCTAATAAATTGAGTTTTTTTCTAAGTAATATAGGACCACGATGGAAAAAAGAGTAAAATCCAACCTTTAACTCAAGTGAATTTTAAGGGGGAAAAAAAATCCCTGACTAAGAAATAATTATTCTTCATAAAATCACCTGTTCCACAATTATTGGCACCCCTAACATTTCTTAGTAAATAAATGTAATTAAAGTATTTCTGACAATTTTACAGTAGTTTACGAAGTTGATCAGAGTATGTAGGAACATTTAATTAGTAATTCACAACTTCCTGTTACCCTGGGGTATAAATATGATGTGACACAGAGGCCATTTCTCTTCAACATGGGAAAGACAAAGGAACATACCATTCAAGTAAGGCAGATGTGTGTTGACCTCCACAAGTCAGGCAATGGCTACAAGAAAATAGCCACTCACCTACACCTGTCCATATCTACTGTCAGAGGAATTATTAAGAAGTTTAAAACAACTGGAACAGTGGTAAACAAGCCTGGACGAGGATGCAAGTTTATTTTGCCACCACGCACAGTGAGGAGGATGATAGGAGAAATAAAAAGGTCTCCAAAGCTCACTGTTACAGAATTGCAACAAATGGTAGCTTCTTGGGGTCACAAAGTCATTAAAACAACCATCAGGCGCTATCTGCATGCCAACAAGCTGTTTGGGAGGCATGCACGGAAAAAACCTTTTCTCACTCACAATCATAAAAGCAAACGTTTGGAGTTTGCTAAGCAGTACTGGAACTTCAACTGGGACCGTGTGCTTTGGTCAGATGAAACTAAGATAGAGCTTTTTGGCAACAAATGCTCTAAGTGGGTCTGGCGTAACACAAGAGCTGAGTATGCAGAAAAGCACCTAATGCCCACTGTGAAATATGGGGGAGGATCAGTGATGCTGTGGGCCTGTTTCTCTTCCAAAGGCCCTGGGAACCTTGTTAGGGTGCATGGCATCATGAATGCTTTAAAAAAACAGGACATTTTAAAACAAAATCTGGTGGCTTCTGCCCAAAAGCTGAAGATGGGTCGTCACTGGGTCTTTCAGCAAGATAATGACCCAAAACATATGGCCAAATCTACACAGAAATGGTTCACCACACACAGAATCAAGCTCCTCCCATGGCCATCTCAGTCCCCAGACCTCAACCCCATTGAAAACCTGTGGGGTGAGCTGAAGAGGAGAGTGCAGAGGAGAGGACCCAGGTCGCTGGATGATTTAGAGAGATTGTGCAAAGAGGAATGGTCAAAGATCCCTCTATCTGTATTCTCCCATCTTGTGAAACATTATAAGAGAAGATTAGGTGCTGTTTTGTTGGCAAAAGGGGGTTGTACAAAGTATTAACATCAAGGGTGCCAATAATTGTGGCACACATGATTTGATGTTAAACAATTATTTCTTAATGTGGGATTTTTTTCCTACTGAATAAATTCACTTGAGTTATAGGTTGGATTTTACTCTTCTTTCCATCATGGTCCTATATTATTTAGAAAAAAACTCAATTTATTAGAAGCTAAAGAACACATCTTAACCAGGGGTGCAAATAATTATGGAGGGCACTGTATATATATATATATAATACAGCAGGATTTTTACTAGAAATGTAAATACTTTATTATCTTGCCAATCTGTCTTGAAAGCCCTGTATCTTGCTGATGTAAGGTAACGACTGTAGTCGGTCTGTTGCTATGCACAATTTGTGTTAGCCATCCTAAAGCCATTCATTAATGATCAGATTCTGACCACAGAATTGCTATTTTGGATATACAGCCAGGTCCATATGTATTTGGACAATGACAAAAGGTTTGGCACTTTGCTGTTGTACTCACCTCAATGGATTTTAACTCCGCAACAGCCTATGTCTCACCGGCAGGCCTAAAGTGTTACAAACTTCTATGACCAAAGAATAGCCCCAGCAGTTTGTACAGAAGTACCTGTAGTTACTGAATAATATGCATTAGTGTGTAATAATCAAGTAAGTAATTAAGAAGGTGTATTTTTAAGCTTTAAATTAAGGGGTTTAACAAAAAAACCTCTGTGTAAGAACATTTCATTTTATTGCCTTATGAAGGTCTTGTGTTGCTTTTGCAATATGTTTCAGGTAACTATCCATCTGTACTGTTTAGCAAGATTCGATTTGACTGAATCAGAAGTAAAGCTCTATACACTTCAGAATGTGTTCTGTTACTTCTATCAGCAGTCACAACATCTATAAACACCATTGACCCTGTTTCATTGGCAGCTATACATGCCATTGCTTTAACAGTACCTGCACCATGTTTGACAGTTGATGTGAAATGCCTCAGATCATGAAACTTTTCATTACTTCCCAATACTTGTTTTTGTTTCTTTTGTCCAAAGCCATTTTCCAGAACTGGGCGGGCTTTCTAGATGTTTTTAATCAGTCTAATCTGGTCTATGAGTTACCAGTGCATGCATTTGTGAACTAAACTTTCTGTGTTTAAATTCTTTATTACAGACTTTGATAATGACACTTTTGCCTCCTTAAGAGGTGAGAAGGCTCTTGACTTGACTAGATGTTGTGAAGGTTTTTTACACCAAGGAAATAACTGAATTCTGTTAGTTGTGCCACATTGCTAATTTGGCGAACTTGTAGTTTCTGCTATCTCCCTGATAAGTTTCTTTTTGTAGTTTTTTTCAGTCTAATAATTGCCTCTCTTACTTAAATCATTGCCTCTTTGGATCATATGTTCAGAGTTCCCATTAACAGCTATTTAGCATCTTGGAAACTCCAAACATTTTACCTCAATTTGTCATGAAAAATGAGGGAACATCAGTCATTTGTCCAATTACCTTTGGGCCTGGTGAAATGGAGGCAATATGTGCAAAAAGACTGTAAAAAAACCTTTTTGAATTAAAGCTGAATGTCTTCACTAGAATCATATCTTGGTTGCTTGATTACAAAATCATTTTACTGTCCAATACGTGTGGCTCTGACTGTAGTTTGGATGGTGGACCACTTTCAACCTAGCAGTGAAACTGACAACACTGCCACAGAGCAACACACACATTATCATATCAAAAGGATATTCTAAGGTTCTGTTGTATTGCTATTGGTCCTGTATAGAACCATGACCAATCAAAGAACCACCTAAAGCCTAAATGGTATTTTGCCTGGTTACATGGTTTCATATGATAGGAAAGATCAATAGAATATGAGACCCTCTTTTAGTACTATGTAGAACACTGGCATAGGGTATAAATGGTTGATGTCATGAATTACAAGCAATTTAATTTCTTTTAAAGATGACGGTGAGAGGATATTTTATATACAGTGGGGTACAAAATCTTTGCCTGGAAATCTGGGATTTTATTTTTGTTTAAACCCAGAATTAAACAGAAAAAAAAACGCTTGACTGAAATGTAGAGATGATATACTATTTCTAGAGAACATTTGATTTCATAACCTTTGACAAACTCGTGATAAAATAATTTGTAATGAAAAGTTAATATTATAAATTACCCCCGTTAAAGCACTGTTTATCCGTTTAGAATGAGATTAATGAGATTTTGTGTATAAACTGAAAGTGTGCACTGCCAGAAATATATTCATTAATTCACTTTTACCCTATAATTCAGAGATGAAGGGATCAGGCAGGGATCATGTGCATCTCTCTTCAGCTTTTGCCCTTCATCTCTTCCTGCTTTCCTTACTTTCCCCTTCTCTCTCCCTGGTTTTGTGCAGAAATCCTCAAGGCCTGTTCTCTCGTCTTTTGCCCACTGACACACATTTCTGTTGACCTACATAAATTCTCGCCTTATTCTCTTAACAGTTCCATCCCTGCAACCTGCATTCGTGTTGCTGGAAGTCTGAGTCAGCCTTCTATGGCAAGCCATTGTAGCCTAAAATGCCACCAGCCATACGAGGCGTAACTCAATATTTACTGGTAAAAACTCATTCCGTGATTGGTTAGAGGCTTATTTGCAGACTGCAGGTTTTGCTTCTGCTATTTCTGTATTGCCAGAGAAGACCGCGACCACTGGTATGAAAATGAATGGGAGTACTCGTAATCCTCAACATGGCATCAGTTTACAGATAAAGGCCCACTCTTCAGCAATACGTGCAAATCAGCTTGCTGGTTACGCTGCAAGTGAAGGAACCTTAATGTGAAGATCTGCTCATATTTTTTAACCAAATGATAGAAGGTTTTTCTCACAGAGTGATTAAAATATATATATATATATATATATATATATATATATATATATATATATATGTACACCGATGGGCACGGTGGTCTCGAAATGAGGTGTGTTCAGGTAAATTTCTGCTGTATTGCTATCCTGGCAACAGAAAACACAGGTGCAACAATCTAGTCAACAGTCAGACGCTCTTTGCTATCTTGGCTGTAAATTTTCTTACCCTCGCATGTTACACACACATGGACACTCAGCAGTGCACAAACCCATAGAAAGCCAGTTGGCAGCTATACAAACTTTTACATCAACAATAAACAGAATACAAAATAAAATAACATTATTCTATAGGTGAGGCGCTCCACTGCCTCAACAAGCCTTTCCAGACTGTGCACGATGCACCATTGAAATAGCAATCCTTCAATGTGAGGCCGCACCTGGCTCTTAAAGGGAATGGCGAGTGACACACTGATTGGTTTGTTGCATGTTACGCCCAAAGCACACCCACACTTATTAAAGCAAACTTACTACATGTCTTTTGCACGTTTTAAGCCACGCAAGGCAGACTTTTCCAGTTGTTACGATAGCAAAGACACACTGACACGCCCTAAATCAAGCTGCACAGTGCCCGGTTGACGGCTCGCCTGAAAATCACTAAAATAGGGCCCCATGTGTCAGTCCTCCTTTCAGCAAGGACCAGACACAAAATACAAAGTCTGTTTTGTAATGGTGTGATATAATGAAAGAACCTCAAGAGGAACAAAAATGAGCAGACGTGACAAATGGTCAATAAAAATAGCCATAGTAACCGAAATACTTCACAACAAAAGCCTTTATTCTTTCTTTTCTGATTTTTCTTTTCCTTTTTTTTAAGGCGAACAAAAACAGTTATTGCTTGGGTAGCTGTTGTTCAGAGGCTTTATATACCTGTCGTATGTTTGTGTTGCCTCTCATATGAAAACTGTTTAAAATCACGATTATGCAGAAGCTTTATTGTGCTGTACTGCAGTGGTGCACGAGGTAAGCTCAAGGCCGGCGGAGTGACATCAGCGCTCATACGCCTTTGTGTTGGTAAATCAATCTGTGTTTGTGAAGGGTGTGGGCTTGGTGAAGATGACAATAGCCACACGTGCCAGCATGCTTTCTCGTCACGTCTTCTGTCCTTGCACCTATTCCAACTGAGTAAAGCGTAATAGGGTGACCTTCTCTCAAAAGGTCAGGTGAAATGACCATTGATGTACATGGGAAACCTCTCAGGAAGAATCATGCCAGCTACAGAATCAGACAGATACATCATCCTGTTGCCCCAATACGATGCCCCTGGCTCTTACAGAGAGAGAATTCCAGAAAAGGCTATAGCCTTTCTAAATTGAACGAGTTTAAAAAGTAAAATACACTCAAAAGTACAAAGGACAAAAGTATTGGGACACCTGCTCATTCACTGTTTCTTCTGGCATCAAGAGTTTTAAAAACTAATTTATCCTGATTTTGTTGGAGAAACTGTCTCTGCTGTCCACAACAGACTTTCTACTAGATTTTGGAGCATTGCTGTGAGGATTTGATTGCATTTAGTAACAGGAGCATTAGTGATGTTAGCCTGTTGGATGAGCACTACCTCACCTCATCCCCAACTCTCAAACTCATGCCAAAGTACTGCATGGTTCAACGTCATTCCAGAGAACACAGTTGGTCCAATGGTCCACAGCTCAGTGCTGGGTCCTCTAGCCCATGCCTGGCATTAGACATGGTGCCAATAGTGCACCAGAGAGTCCTGTTCTATTGGAAATACTTCTCTACAGGGACTAGACAAGCAGTAGCAATTTAAAGTTGCTAAGTGCATTCATTAAAAGGGGTGTCCACAAGGATATGGACATGTCCTGACTGCTAAATGTACCTGTGTTGATAAATATGCAGACAGTTTTAAAGACTCACTTCACAGGACAAAATAACTGACCACTGAGGAACAAGAAACAATATAATGTACCAACTGATTCTCACACAAGCACCAACTTAATATCTCACACTTGTGCCACTGAGTTGTAGAAAAATAAAGCAGAAATATATGTGCTACATAGCCTTTATTTTTAGGATACATGATTCATAAACTTAAGATATTAGTGTTTCCAAGGGGTCTGAAGTGGCTTACCAGGGAGTTAAGCTCTTCCCGATGCTCTGTATTTTGAAGACTGATGTAACTGTTGGTTTTAGTAACCTTGGTATGAAAAATGTATCTTGAATGTGAGGCCTGGGGTGATCTCCCACTGCACGATCACTCCAGGATTGTGGTAATCATTTTATGTGGTAGTTATGTGGCTGGAATGCGGAGTATCCTATGAAATTGACTCATACATAAGTAAATGAAATAGAGCATGTTATAACCCACCTCGGTTCATAATAATTAATCAGATAAAAGAAAATCTAATTTGGCTTGTCACTAGTTGACAAGCCAAATTAGAAGGAATTCATTTTCATAGTGGGGGTCATTTCAAAGTGCCAGTAGTTTTCTAGCAGTGCAGTCTGTGTCAAGGAATTTTAGACCCTGTGCAGTTGTAATGGAAGCAGCGTGACCTGGATCTGTGAAGGGTGAAGGCACATGAAGCTTAAGGGGATGATATGGTAGCCATGGCCTCCTGCTATTTCATGGCTAAATTATTTAGCCCTCGGTTTCTAAGCCTGGGAAATGCAATCTACCAGGTTTCCTAAGGCTGCTTTTATCAGGTTAGCTCACTTACAGCTGTGGACACGAGTAATCCCCCTCTGAGGATACCCTAGCGCTAGCATCCCCATGCTAGCTTAGCCAGCCACAACAAACCTGTTTAAAGCTCACATTTTTTTGCAGCACAGGAAAAAGAAACCTGACATGTCAACAAAGTAAAAGAGAGAGGCCAAGAAATGACATGAAAAAAGGCTTCTAAGGCAAAGAAGGGTTTAACTTCAGTCTAACTGAAGCATGGAGCCATGGAATCCTGGATTAAAGAGAGCTTTAGCAAAGATTTAATTTCACCCATTTAACTGCGATAAAAGTGGTCATGTGAAAGGGGTCTCTGTGTTCTCAGTGCAGACATTGATCCCATTATCAGCCACGGACAGCAAGATCAACATCACAGACAGCATTTTCCCATTCTATCACCATGCAACCACTGGGTTTGAGCTGTAGAAACCACTATAGGTCCTTGTACATTATCTCTGACCTCGCTGGAGATCCTAATCGAGATTTTAGAACTGGAGACCTTTTAGCCCATAAAGCTTTTTTATTTCTTTCTACATCATGTGGAAATTCCTAACCTAAGTCCCTTTCTTTAAGCATGCCAGATGAATGGAGATATACTGGGTGAAAGCTATAAAAGAAGGCTTTAACTTGACAAGGTCATCCAAAGAAGATTGCAAGCAAAGGAATCCAGATCATGCCTAATACAGAGATTTTGGAGTTTGAATATTCTATGATTTAGAGAATTTGTGAGGGGGCTTTAAATATAAACCTTCATTTAAAATCATACTTTTTACCAAATAAGGAGATTTGAGTGTTCGGACCATTCAAGTCAAGTCAAGTCAAGTGGGTTTTATTGTCATTTCAACTACATACAGAGTACACAGTGAAACGAAACAATGTTCCTCCAGGACCATGGTGCAACATAGACAGTGCATACAAGACACAAGTGCAACACAAACAAACAAGTGCGGACAGACAACACAACACAGTACAGACCAGAGAATAATAAATAATGACGGTAGTGTGCAAATTGTGCAATGTGCAATAAATAGAGTCCAGTGAGGTAGTAAAGTTATTAGTGCAAATGCTTGTGCAAAAAATGCTTCCCATGTTATCTGGGGTAAATGGTTGGAAAGAGAGAGAGAGGGAGAGTGTACATGTACCAGAAAGATATCAGTTCAGAAGTTGAGTTGTGTTGAGGAGTCTGATGGCTTGGGGGAAGAAGCTGTTGCAGAGTCTGGTCGTGTTGGACCGGATGCTGCGGTACCTTCTTCCTGATGGCAGGAGGGAGAACAGTCTGTGTGAAGGGTGGGTGGAGTCATCCACAATGCTGGTTGCTTTGCGGATGCAGCGGGTGGTGTAAATGTCCATGACGGAGGGGAGAGAGACTCCAATGATCTTCTCAGCTGTCCTCACAATGCGTTGGAGGGACTTGCGGTCAGAGGCTGTGCAGGTCCCAAACCAGGCAGTAATGCAGCTGCTTAGGATGCTCTCTATGGTTCCCCTATAGAAGAGGGTGAGGATGGGTGGAGGGAGACGGGCCTTTCTCAGCTTCCGGAGGAAGTAGAGACGCTGTTGGGCTTTCTTGGCTGTAGAGCTGGTGTTCAGGGACCAGGTGAGGTTCTCCGCTTTCGAAAATATAGGATAAAGCTGTACGAGAGGGGGGAGAATTCAGAGAACTTTAGGTTCGAGAGGCTTCTGCTTTGTGTTTGAAGGCCAGACCCCCTGGCATAAGAGGAGCTTGACATGAGAGATATTAGTTAATGCAAAAAAGTCATTGTGAAAACATGGACAAGGCAGAGATGGAATTTATAGGGTGTTAGATTGGGATGGGGATGGAAGGCCTTCCAGCCTCTTCCTTCTCCCAAAACTGTACTTATTGTGATTGAAAAGCCACCATGAACAACTATGGAAATCGATCTGTTCATCCAAGAATTGTTCAGTTTATGGATCAAACAATTACCAAAACACAGTTTTGAAGCAGAAGAAGCATCACCACTAAGAATATGCTTCCGCATAGATGCAGCTTGCCCTCATTTCAAAATGCTTCCTTTATAAATCTCAAGGTGTTATTTACCTCAGATCTTAAACAGTGGCACCAGAGTTGTTTGCCTATGTGTGTGTAGCGGCAGGATGGTGAGGACCAGCAGTAATGGGTTCTGCAAAGCCAGGGTAGTCCATTTCTCTTCTCCATATTATCCATTAACCTCGCCGCTAATATAATTGTAGATGGATCATGGTCTTACAGGGCCCCTGGGCATCTTTGGAGGCCCGCCACACTCTAACAATAACATGTATCTAAAAAAAAAAAAAAGATAATAATAAAAACATGTGTTTATCTCTGTGTGCATTTTGCACAACACTGTTTATTTTTTGCTTTAAAATAAATAGAATGGGCCAGATTGCTTTTGCCAGTGGATTATGGAAGTTATTAGTACATTTAATTTAGTTTTTATGCCGTTTGCGTTACAATTTGTTTTTCTGTCATTTATTTAGTGTTGTATTTTACCAAACAGTGCTTCTGCTTCTGTTCTTAGAACCTGTAGATTCACCGATTTCTTAGCTGCATTAATTCATTAACATGTCATTTCTGGCTTTAACCATGGTCATAGTGGTAAGGAGAGAGTAGTGAGCACTAAGCACTGTCATGATGAATTTATGAACAGGACTTCACTTCTGAGCAGCAAAGCTTGCATGACATAGAGATGTTACTGATGAGCTTTATGAATCTATCTGAATGAGCTTCGTTTATGTTCCTGCTGTTTCTACATTGTGACGGTTTGTGCTTCTTGTGTAAGAGCTGTGTGTAAAGACAATGTGAAAAACGTCTTTCAAGCCAAATAAAGTCATAATGCAAAAACAGAACTTGACTACTGCAACTCTCGCCGACGACATGTCTTCAGTGTTTCTAAGTTCAGCCATGTTACTTCTCTGCTGTGTTCTCTTTCTCAAGACCCAGAGTTCAAAACCCGAATGCTGGCCTATAAAGCCAATAATTGACCAGCCCCTCTGTACTTGTCAAAAGCCAATTTATACTAAAAGCCCTCCGAGCTTGGCTTGACCCACCATTCTTTAAGATGCACTGAAGACAAGCATCCTGACTTTGTTCTGTCCTGGCACCAAAGTGGTGGAACGAACTTCCCCTGGGTGTCTGAATGGCAGAGTGGCTTTCCGTCTTTAAACACCGGCTGAAGACCCACCAGTTTCAAGAGTTTCTTTATTTCTAAAGTGTAGTGTTGAGCATTGTGACTTTTGTATTTGGCAGCATCTAGCTCGAGGTCTCTTTTGGACTCTAGCCGATACAAACTAGGCTAAGCTAAGGGTATTTTCTGAGTAAACATTGAAGCACTTTTGTAAGTTACTATGGATAAGCGTGTCTTCTAAATGCCTTAAATGTAATGTAATGTAATGTAAGTAGTCCCGCACATTGAAAGATAAATGCTTAACCACTATCACACACATATATAGACAAAAGAACCATGTGGGCTTGGGTGGGGATTAGGAGAGGTAGAATGTTTAACAGTATCGACTAAGAAGAAATGTTTAATGCTGAACTTTAAAAGAAGAAACCATAAAGCAAAGTCAGAGATACAGCTAGATGAAGAGTATTAAAGCCCCCCCCCCCCCATTTTTTTTAAATAAATAAATAAAAATTGCAAGTTAATGGGGTAAAACCACCAAGAGACCACTAAAAGAAGAATATAGGGGGTGCGTAGAAGTCTAATGGAGAAGTAAGTTAGAAATATAGAGGGCCACCAGGCCATTCAAGGCCATATATGTCAACATAAGGACCTTGAACTGAATACAAAATGAAAGAGGCAGCCAGTGCAACTGCTGGAGAACCAGAGTAATCTAAGCAGATGTTTGGAGGAATTAGATTCTGAATTGAATATTTTTTCCTTAAATTGCAATAAACAGAGAATTACAATAATTACAATAAGATGTGATGAATATGTGAGTAAGTCTCAGCATTTTCATGCTTAGTTACTACTGCTTTAATATGAGGTTCAAATAAAAAGGTTGAATGAAGGATGCAGGCTATAATAGAGGCTTTAGCAAATTGAATCTCAGTTAAAGTTTGGATATCTTGCAACCTGGGATTTGACACAGATAAAAAGTAGATTGTTTTGCTAGTGTTGTGTGTTAAAACATTAGAACTTATCCACTGCTTAATGCCACAGAGATATAATAGTCAGGCAGGGTCTGGGAGTAAGAACAAAAAGGGAGAACATGACTTTTGATGATTTGGCCAAGAGGCAGCATTTAAATAATGAAAAGGAGAGGGCCAAGCACTGATCCCTGTGGAACACCTTGCATAACATTATCAATTTTAGATTTAAACTGCCCCAGAGTAACACAATTAAATCTGCTAGTAATTTAGAATTTAACCCAAGTGAGAGCTGAAATGCTAATGAAAACTGCAGAGAGATTAATATTTTGATGGATCAAGCTGGCAGGTAGGAACTACTACACTAAGCAGCTGAACAGGGAGGTTTGGAAGTGGCAGGAGTTTATTAATAGTAGAGCACAGGGTTTTAGGCTTGCGTCAGTACTATTCATGAGAGGAGACAAATACAGTAAATGAGCAACATTAAAAGCAGCCCTATACTTCAACATGTGCTGAAGTCACCAGCCAGCAGTTATTAAAACATGAATCTCAGGAGTAAACCGGGGAGTGGGGGGGTGATCAGAAAGAGCTATTCTGGTCTGATCGTGTATGTCAGATGAAGTGTTGCTATAGTCAGAGAGAATGAGAGAAGATAGAGGAGCTGAAAAAGTGTGGGGATCAGAATGATAGCTGACTTCATGCAAGGCAGGGGAATAGGAACATTAACAAGTTCTTTTAATAAGTGTGTTCAAAGACACCCGCTGAAGATTCAGCAATAGAGGTGATATATAAGCCAGTTAAGCAGATTAAAGCCCAGTGTGTGACCATGGGAATGCACAGGGAAATCAACGTGTTGAATTAAACCAAAACTGTTAAGCACAGTCATACATTCAGTGGACATTGGATTATTTATGTCTGTGTGGATATTAAACCTCCCAAGGATCTATCACTGCTGGACATACAGAGCTAGATGATGTTTGTAGTTCACTAAGCTTAGACAGGAAATTAAAGGTGGATTTAGGTGGGTGATAAATCAAAGGAAAGAGTACTGGAGCTGGATCAATCAATTCCAAGGCTATAAACTCAAACATTGTTACTTCATGAAAACCACAGAGAGCAACTGCAACATAGTGATTTTGTTAAGAATAGCTAGATCATTCTCACGAATCTGAGGTTGTAGCTCAGATTGTTGCCAAGCCTCAGTACGAAAGACTATATTTTAATGTTCTAAATGACAAAATGAGTAAATAAGGTTGTGTTATAAAAAGACAGAATTATGTGAGAATGGGTATTTCTTGCTCCTGTGCTCTCTCTAGAGTCAGGAAGTGTAATTCACACCTTGAGACACCCCTAAAGGATATGCTTTATGCGTGCATTTCTGGACAAGCTGAGAGAAGTGTATAGACTGACATGAACAAGTAGTATTATAGTTTTTTACACTAATATAATTCGGGTTGCGCAGCATTACACAGTTCTTGCAAGAGGTGCTGTGCCTGCTTCACCAAAGCTACATAGTGCATTTAGCAGCGTGCCAAGCCAGAAGTGGCAACAACAGAGACATTAGTCAGCCAATTACAAGGCAACATGGAGCTGTATTTGTAGGCTAAAACTCCTATATCGTGCCTTTATTGCTTTCATTAGAAAAGGCACATCTAGGCTTCTGCCGATGTTCTTAATGCCCCCCCCCCCTTTGCCTGTCCAAAGTAGAAAGTCTGTAGTGTGACAGACTCGCAGGGTAACCTGACCAGCGAACCCTGATTGCCAAAGGTGTCAAAAATATTTACATTCATTAATTAGATCGAAGTGTAGATACTAGGGTTTAAAAAGACGTATATAGAAGTTGAAGTATCAACTTGAGCTTTTTACTCAAGTAAAGGTGTAAAAGAACTGGTTTCAAAATTACGTAAGGTATAAAAGTAAAAGGCCAAAAGCTTAGGCCGCGCCACAGGGGACTATGGTTCACTACCCCACCTCCCAAAAAAAACTAAATCTAAAAGCTATAATGACTATAATGTTATATTTTATTAAAATGTTAATGTTGAAAAATGTTAGGATGTGCTAGGCTACCTGTTTCAGCTGCATATCTGCCCATTGAAAATGAATGCATTTTAGGAATATCAAATATATTAAAGGAGCTTCTATGTGTACTACTGAGCATTAACGTGTTTCATGGAGCGGAAAATATGATTAGTTGTATTGTAATGGGGCAAAAGGTCAAACTTCAGAGGTATGTTATCAATAACCTTTACTGGAATGTAAATGTGGTGGTTAGTTGGGGGAACCTTGTTCACTCAAGTTCTCTTGAGTCTCTGCCATGGACATCTTCATACTAGGCTACATACGTCTGCTATGTCTGCAGGAGTGTGATGTGTCATGTGCAATGGATCGCTTACAAACCAATAGGGTGTCAGAATGGTATATGTTTGTACTTTTTATCCAACCACAATCAAATTCACACTTTCCGGATGGCGCAGTTTATCCGGATGCGAGTAACAAGGCTATTTTTAAAATGTAAGGAGTAGAAAGTACAGATAATTGGGTGAAAATGTAAGGAGTAGAAGTAAAAAGTCGGCTGAAAGGATTGTTACTTGACACCTCTGCTGATTGCAATGGCAGTCTGAAGGATGACTGGTAATGAAGAAATCCTTTCAGCACATTTCAGCCAATCTACCCCTTTTTGTTTCCTTCCCATGTGAATGTTATTTGAATGTTATCCACTCCTAGGTGACTATGCTTTTCTCTAAGATGCAGAGATTAAAGGGATGTGCTCTTAACCTCGTTACAGCATATTTAGTACCTGGCGGAGTTGCAGTGGTGTGCTGGGACTGGTCAGCTAGCCTACAGGATCGATCCCCGTCTGCCCCCTGGTCTGCCGTGGGCAGGAGAAGAACTGGGTCACTGACACTGCTCCATAAATCTGGCCTCGGCTCACTCCAACTAACCCAATTCAGCCTGATCAGAGCGTAGCTCTGTCGGATTCAGACAACACAACTCACCCAGACTGGTGCTGGCAGTTCAGTTTTACTGAGAAGGAATCAAAATGAGGTTAGTTAAAGAAATAATCCTTCTCAAGAGGTTTAATATTATGAAATAGCACCCCAGTGGATATATTTTCTAGTAGTGTATCATAGATAATTCTGAAGAAGGAGGCACATTTACAAGATATCTATTAATCCTCTATTTCAGGTGGACAAACAGCTAGTCTCTTCATCAAAAATCAGCATGAGGTCAAATGTACACATATCAGAGAAGTGATGATGCCTTGATACAGCACAATGTGGACTCACAATGCGTATGAAATGAACATACCGTTTAATAAGGCTGTTGTAAATAATGCAAAATCTATGCAAAGGACCTCTTAATTGTGCCATGCTCATGAGGCAGCACGCACTTTCAGCTCCCTCGTCCTATAAATTCCATCTCTACCTTGTTCATGTGTCTACAACAAGTCTGCGCAACCCTCCACCTCCCTGTCACCTCCCTCTTAACCCCGTCATCTATCATTTCTGGCTCCACATATCAGAGACGAGACTGGCCTCTGACAAAGGCAGAAGCCACCCAAAATCCAGCCCAAAATTCCCCACCCCAGCGTTGCATCAAGCATGATTTTACATTTACTTGAAACAGGCTCCCCATTTCGGCAGTGCAGAGATTCCAAGGCAGTGCTGCTGCCTGGAAATAAGGAGGCTTCAGCTAATCATCACTGGGCTAATGTTAATTGGCACTTGAACAGGGGGGTTGTTTTGCAGAATAGCAGTTAACATGAAGAGCTTGAGCTCTGGGCAGTGCTCTTTAGCCCCGTAATTTACTCTTGCCTGGCAGCCAGTTCCTAGAATCCCATTTGCCGTGCTGATGAGCGGCAGCCAGACAGGCAAAGCCCTTAGCTGCTGGTAAAGATGTAGGAGCTGTAAATGCTGTAAGACATGGCTAATGACTTTAGTAATTGCTAACATGGGAACAGACACATATGGAATGTCGTATTTCTCTTCCAGTTAAATAAATTGTGCAGTCTTGGTTTCTGCCTCTGCGACAGTGACTGTCCTCAAATCGGTGGGTTTATTGTCTTCTGATTTGAATCGTGTATGACGTCAAGAGCCTTTTCTAATCTTCGAGTTCTTCGAAAATTATCCATGATTGTTTTTTTTAACGTAACCTATGTACAGTAAACTACGTGCAAAACAGACACACAGCACTGTTGTCCTTCATGAAGTAGTAAATGCTAAGGATTATTTTCTGAACCTACATTTCCTTGATTGCCTCAAAAACACGTTTTATGTGTAATATCCTGAGGTTAGAAAATAGACTCTGTCTTGAATTCAACTGCACTGTTGTCGGCAAGCATCAAATAGGATGCCGTATTAAATGTACTTCAAGTGTCTGGTGATTAAACTGGTGATTTAACACGTTCAGAGTCAGACTCAACGCTTAATACATTCTTTTATTGTTAGACAAAATAAAGCCAAAAGAAAAAGGAAAAAAATATGTGGACGGGGTGACATAACATAACATATATAAGAATCACCTGATACGGATTAGAGGTTAGGCACATGATTATTCTTTTCTTTAACACTGTCCTTTCTCAAATCACCGCAGCTTCACAGCTTTTAAAATGATGACGGAGGAGGCAAGCAGGAGCCTCGGCTTGTTCTCAGTATTTCCTGACCTCTTTTTTGTAACAATAGCGGATTTGTGCCCTCTGCACAGAGCGGAATTTTAGGATGTCATTCGTTTAACAAACTGCCGGGATCAATCACTGAACTGACGTAAATTTAACATGACAGCAATGCACTTCCAGTAACACAGTGGGGTGTGTGTGCGTGTGTGTGCGTGTGCAAGCTGCATAAGCCTGCTCCTTACCATGTTGATTAGATAAAGGCATAAAAAGTGAATTTGAAACTTGTAAATGAGATTGCACTTAGATGACCTGGTCCTGGTCATGTGTACCTGACTTGAATCACTTGTAACGGAAGGGTGTGCTGGCTATTAGCAGAAAACCATCTGATGTGTGTGTGTGTGAGTGAGAGAGCATGCCAGTAGTGGCTGTGCCTATCTGCATAGCGACCATCACTAGTCACTAGGCCTATGGTTACTTCAGAGCAGTGGAAACTGCAGAGTCATGCTACAAACATCATGGTCTGTTGCCTTTGGTTCATTTTAAGAGCAATGATGATGAAAACAATTGTGATGATGATGATCATCATCATCATCATCAATTATTTTCATTTGAAATTCAACAAAGTTTACAGTTGTGTTTAATATTTGTTTTATTATTTTTTTTATTGTTTTGGTTTCCACCAAGAAACCAAACACCAAGATTTATTTATTTATTTATTTATTTACTTCAAAGACTAAGGACCTTATTAACCCACTTATGCAGTTTTCCTAAAGATCCCGATATTCACCAATGTTTTCTTATTTGGGATTTGTTCAATTTACAAGGACAATAGGGTTCATTATTAAGAGCCTAGCTGCCAACAATTCTGAGTTTAAAAACACTTCATGAACCTGATGTTGACTTTTTGTTAAGACTTCTTAAGAACAAAACTATCATAGGAAAATATTGGTAAATGAGGCCTATTGTTCAGGAAAAAGGATCTGTCCAGAAATTGAGGTCCAGACTGCTTCTTGGAAGCTGTTTGGAAGGAAAGAAAACGCACTCTATGGCCACTGCAGTACTGAACAGTGTTCAACATCTGCATTCACCTCAGCAGCGAATAGGGCAGAGAGAACATACCTGGAGAGGTGGGCAGCCAGCGGTCAGTGCCCAGGTTGCAATTGGGGGCTAGGTGCTTTGCTCGAGGGTGCCTCAGCCAAGAATGCCTGAGGAGGAAATGGTGCTGTTTCTTCACTCTCCTCACTCCCCACTTTGTACTGGTACAGGGGACTGAACCAGCATCCTTTCAGTTCCAACCTTCTGTAACCTTTAGGCCACACTTGCTCCCTTTGTGCATCATGAAAACGTCCAAAGCACATCTAGCTGGAATCAGATCAGGCATTAATGCCAGATAACTCAGATTCAGATGTTGGGTTGCTATCACCATCTCTGTGAACAATTCTGGCACTGTAATTGTCTCTAGAAGAGAAATGTTCCAAAGGACTTTTTTATATCTTGACCTTTTAATTATGCAGCTATTTTTACATTTTGTGAATGAAAGGAATCCCTCTTGTTTTTTTAATGACATTTTGACCATTGAGGCTAGCCTCTAGACTGACGGCCTCTGGGTCTTTTATGCCATATCTCTTCCAGGTACATACATATAGTCCAAGTTAAAAGCATTTGTTTTGCAAAGTGAGCGTGTAGGTGTGAGTTGGTCGTAAGAAACGGAAGCAGTGGTTTGGGCAATCAGGCTTCTAGCATGAGGAGCTGTTTCCAAAGGCTGTGCACAACACGTGTCCCATCACCCACCCGACATCCATCAGGAAATGAATGGCCCTCTGCACGTGCTGTGGTGTTAAGCAGAGCTATTGCTTTTTCTGTAACCTCACAACTGCTTCAACATGTCCAGGCAAAGCAAAAAGAATGAGTTTTTCACTCCAATATGAAAATGGAAATACAAAGGAAATGGAAAGGGGAAAATGGGTCACTGTGAATGAAATGTATATGAACAAAAGACATCTCTAATTTGGGTCTTGTAATTAAAAAAAACAACAACATATTTTTTGTTTAACACTGTAAATATGCTGATGTTTATAATGAATAATATAACTAGTTTATAGTTTTAAAGTGATATATTTATAGTTGTTTCATTTTACAGTTGGAAGTAATTTAACTGAGCTTCATTTTAAGCGCAATTAAAACAATTAATAAATAATTAATGTAAACCATAAAATAGCCCATTTTATTCAACCCCCCCCCCACCTCCTGTTTACACACAAGCAGCCCACAAGCTGGGATAGGAACATGGTGTTTTGTTAGTTTTAGTCAGTTTTCTGAGGCCATTGGTTAAGGAAGATGGGATACATAGCACTGTGATACTCTAGTTGACAGAAATTCTACAGAAATTGGGCAACAGAAAGCCACCCCTTAAGGTAAACCAGCCAGTAAAAGCTAAGCTCGTCATTGTTTTCACTAGACCACCATAAAAGTAAAATCCACATGTTACATTCTGTGGCAAAATAATGTTTTTAATAGGCGTCTAAAACTGGGCATCTAAGACTCAGACATTAAATAACTTCAAATAAATGAGCTCTATGACACATTTTAAAAATAGCCGGGCCACATTTAAAGCAAATACAAAGAAGTCAAAAAGACAATGATAAGGCAATACATGTCTCTATTTTGCCTGCTGCTGCTTTGGCAAATTTGATCCACTTACATAAATCTGACAGCAATCTTTGATTCTGCTGTAATACTATGAATACTGACATCCCCTGTAAAATCAGCCAAAGGAAATCAATTTATAGTGGAAAGGGTAAAGCTTGTAGATCTATTGTCCTCTGTCCGGGCCTGTCTGGGTACATGCGCCACGTGCAGAGAGCATGTGCTAATAGGCACAAAACGTGTGACTGGGGTTTTAGGGATAAACTGTCATCAGGAGTGACACCTGTTCTGATGTAATGCATTCAGGAGCTGGCTTTAACGTTCATTTCTAACTCAACCTGTTTGAAGGACATGAATGGGGGAAATTAATGGAGTTTAGTTAGTTGATGCAGAGGGAAAATTTTCTAACAAGAACAGTTCAGTGAGGACATTAATGCTCAGAGGCTGCTGAAACAGCACCAGGACCATGCTGGGATTATCTCTGAGTTTGGCTACAGAGAGAACGCTGAATTAGCATACTGGATGCTTTAATGGATTTAATCCTGTTTTCATTGCTGTTATTTGTGGTACCAAAAACTGGCCTGTAAGCTCCCTAAAACAAAGGTGATTCTGAAGAACTGCCCAAATGAACCTAACAATCCAAGGGTTTAGTTGCAAAACATGAAAATCCAGAATTTAGCATTTTTCATTTTAATAAGGGTGTTGGGAGTTGCTTTTACATGCACAAGCTATACTATATGGACAAAAGTATTGGGACACCTGCTCATTCATTGTTATTTCTGAAATCAAGGCTATCAAAAACAAGCTTATTCTCCTTTTGTTGGAGTAACTGTCTGGAGTACTGTCCAGGCAAGACTTTTTTATCTAAATTTTGGAGCACTGCTGTGAGGATTTGATTGCATTTAGTGACAAGGGTGTTAGTGCGGTCAGGATGTTGGATGATCATCACAATCACTCATCTCCAACTCTCCATTTCATCCCCAAATATTGGATGGGACACCATCATTCTCTAGAACACAGAGCTGCTCCAAAGCGCCACTGACTGAAAACAACCTAGGCAGATGTCAACAGTCAGACGTTCACTGCTATCTTGGCAGTGAATTGTCACAGGTGTACGTATACCCCCACTTGTTACACACACATGAACACAGAAACCCATAGTATGTGCCAGTTGGCAGCTATGCAAACTTTTACTTTAACAATAAACAGAAAACAAAATAAATGAACATTATTATAGAGGTGAGGCACTCCACCACTTCAGCAAGCCTTCCCAGACCGTGCACGATGCACCATTGAAATAGCAATCCGCCAAAGTTAGACTGCACCTGGCTCTTAAAGGAAACGGCAAGTGACACGCTGATTGGTTTATTGCACGTTACGCCCAAATCACACTCATGAATAATTAAAAGACTTAGTACATGACTTTTGCACAAGGCACACCTTTCTCGCCGTTACGATAGCAATGACACACTGACACGCCCTAAATCAAGCTGAACGGTGCACGGTTGCAGCTTGCCTAAAGATCGCTAAAATAGGAACCCTTGTGTATTACAATGCTTTTTATTTATTGTTATTATTGTTTTAATCACAAATCAACACCATTTGTTTTATTATTAAGACTTTAAAATTGTAAAATTTAACAAATAGATAGTATTGTTGTAAAAGGAAAGATTGTCTAAAGATATTTTATCAGTTTAAAATTAATTTAAAATTAAGTAAAAAGTCTCGTCTAATTACTGAAGCAGCTTTTAGGTGTACACATTGCTGACACGCACGGCCTGTACAATCTCCAAAGGAAAACGTGAGTCTAAGGGCATTTTCACACCTGCAGGAGACCCTTGAGGGGAGGTGGTCTTGTTCTGGTCCCACAGGAACTCTGGAACAATTCATTTGCAGTTAGAAAGTGATTTGACCCTAATCTGACCCAACTATCAGCTGTACTTCTCAGTTTGAGCTGAACGGCTCCCATAGTCATGTGTTATTCTGGTATATGCACTAGTCCAGAATACAGGGCCTTCTTCCTGTATTTACTTTCTTGCTCCAGCCCCAACTAGATCTGACCATTAAGCTAAAAGACAATCTCACATGGTTTGTTGTGATGCATTTATGTGCACTTGGATTTTTCCTTTGCAAATAAATCAAACCAAGGGGAAAACACTCTGAAACTAGTTGAATTGCAACTACACTCTTGGGAGCAATCTCCACCCACTACCTTTGAGTAGCAGTGCCATTTGTGATCCAGAATTAATCATGTCACATTAGTACCTGACCTCATGAATGCTCTTCTGGTTGAAATGCAATCAAATTCTACATTTAGTGCAAAGCCTTCTCAGCTTTTACTGCAGCAAACACAGAACAGCCCCCCCCCCAAACACACACACACACACACACACACACACATCCAATCAATGCCTTTAGTTTTAGAAGGAACATTGAATTTGCAAGTGTCTACAAACATATCATGGACATATACTATCATATATACTGTCATATGCGTTGAAATGTTTGGATTTAATACTTTCAGTAATATAGAACCAATTAGATTTCAATTAGACACAATTAATTTGGTATGCTAGTCATGGCCAGCTGCATAACCTTCAAATAATCAACAGGAAGCTTTAAAAATGGTCAAAAGCTGATCTGCACCAAGAGCCCTTCGAGCTTCAAGTACGGCTCGGCTCGACCCACCATCCCTTAAGATCCACGGAAGACAAGCGTCCAGGCTTTCTGTCCTGGCACCAAAGTGGTGGATCAAACTTCCCCTGGGTTTCTGAACGGCAGAGTCACTCGCTGTCTTCAAACGCAGACTGAAGACCCACCTCTTCCAAGATAACTTGGGCGAAGTGTAGAGTATTATGTTCTACATATTCACTTGTGTTGAGCCGTATCTAAGCTTAGAGATAGCTAGTGGAATTCTAGAGGAATTTAGTCTATTCAAACTAGCTAAGGATATTGTACTATTGCACTATTGTAAGTCGCTCTGGATAACAGCATCTGCTAAATGCAATAAATGAAAATGTAAATGTAAAAATGTCAGAGCTGTAGATGTTACTTAGTCAGTTGGTCAAGTTGTTGCATTGTTGATTGCATTCTGATCATAAATGAGAGCTAAGAAAAGGTCTAGAATTGCTGCCATGTTCCCCTACTCATTGCTTCATTTCAGATACGCTGTGCTATGCCACAAAAAAAGCCATGCTTTCTGATTGGGTCAGTGTGTTGATAGAGAACGTGTTCTCTTCACTGTGTCAGTAAATTAGCCTAAGCCTTGTAACCGACTCAGTGTTATTGAAAGCAATGTAAAGTGCATTCAGCACCTGATTGAAAGATGAATGTGGTCTTCAGTGGAGCAGGCCAACAAATGCGCATGTACATCAAATACAAATAAACGAAGCTGAGAATTTATCAATGCTTTCTGTGACCTCAAAGCCACTAGCGTATTTTAGTGGTCCGTCATTTCAGTGCAAATGAAATACTACTAGGGGCTCTGGTTGCCTTAGCCGTCTTTTTATAATGCAAGAAAAACCCCAAACAAACTGATGATTAATGTGTTGAACGGTCTAAAGGCTTAAGGTCTGTTTTTGGGCCAGAGGTCACATTCTTGCACAATGTTCTGGTTTTCCTGCTCAAGCATACCTCAACAGTTAATTGCCAGGTTTAGAAGGTTAAAGCAGGGAAATCACCAAACTATGCTAGAGCCCAGCACTCACCCCTGTTAAAGATGAATAAAGACTGGGTTATGAATAAAAGTCATACTTGATTTTTCATGTGATAATAAGTCCACATAATCGCACATAGTAAAGCATAATACTCTTTATTTATTAACATATTGCAATTGCATAACTTTCTGTTACTTTGGAATTACTTGTGTTTTTAGATTCACATTGAACCGTGCTGTGTCTACACCAAATCTCATGTCCACATCTCATGTCCACATCTCATGTCTGTTTCCCCATTGGGAAACAAATCCCCTGTCTACTGCATTATATATACCATTGCTGCTGGAGCAAAACTTTATCTCCAATATGGGAATTTGTGAACGGAAAAAATCTTTAATTCCAAGTGATTTTGGTTGGAGGTATTGATCCATTCATCAGAAAAGGTTCAAACATTCAGCTAAAAGTATTTGAGGTTTCATTGTGTCGGTGAGGAAATTTGATGATTTAGCTCACACGTTATTGTGATTAACACTAATAGTGCTAAAATATCACACAGAAACATGCCTGCACACTCGTTTAGCAATATGAAATAAAGAAATATTTAGACATCAGTGTTTCCAGCAGTCAACCAATTATACAGCAGTGCTAGCTCATCTACATGCATTCAATTGTGATTTTCATTACCTTCAAATATTTGTTAAAATTTAAGTGAAGTCTTGAATAGCTGAGAGAATATTCATTGACCTAATTTTCAGTAAATAGTGATATTCTTTTCCTTTTTTGCGTTTAATAATAATGTTCTTTTGAAATATCCATTTGAGAATGCATGCTTACAGCAGGAAAAGCAAAGCTCAATATTCTCTACTGGGAGGAAAAAACACAATGAACATCAACAGCAGCATCTTACAAACACACGGCCGCTCACTGGATTAGAAGTAAAAGTAGTGACCATTAGTGACGCTTTTTGCTTGTAATCACTCTATTTTAAAATCTAACTGTAATCAAACTACTGATTCTGTAACACTGTTACATGTTTTCCGTTACTACCCAACCCCGTGTGTGATATAATAAATATATTTATACATTTATAAATAATTTCATTTTCCAGATATGTTAAACTGTTTGCTGTAAAGCATTTCCTGTATTGCTCACTTATTTGTGCTTAATTTGAAAAGGGATGTCTAAAGTGGCAAATATGAGCAGTAATACTCTCAATGTGGTGCTGCCAAATGAATGTTGTGTGGCGTGATTGTGGAACAATAGTCCCTATAGTATTACTATAAAGTTTAGATATAGTTATGTTGTATTACATTTCTAATAGGTAATAAAGGTATGAATTTTGCATATTAAATGACTGCCCATTCCTAGCACATATTCTTATATAGGGCAAAAAAAAACACTCTGATTTGAGTGTTTTAAACAGTACACCACTTCCTCGGCAAACTGAACAGAACCTGTGGTAAAATATTTTAATAAATAAGACAGAAAGTTTCAATTTCATACAGTTTGGCAGTTCACGATTAAAATTTACACCAAACAATGTGAGGATAACTCTCAGGAATGGACAGAACCAGTGCACAGAATGTGTGACATATGGCTGGTGTGCTTGAATTAAAACGTTGCTCTAATGAGTAGAAGGCTGTACACTGACGCATGGTGACAGAGCTGTTCACAATGACGAAGCTGAGCAGAAGTAGCTGCTTCAAAGCTTGTGGAAAGCATTCGGCGAGCTGAATCACTGCCATGCCTCTGACATTCATACGAGTGCCAATAAGCGTAGTAGGGCAATGAAGTCAAGGCACAGATGGGAACCTGTGGCTTCTGTCTGCTTACTCTGATGACTGAGAAGCTGACAGAGGGCAAACAAGTGTGCTAATATGTAGCAGTAAAGAAAACTATACAAGGACTAAAAACATGCCATAGATACAGATAGGGGGGCATAATTCATTAAACTGGAGTGGGAGTGTTCTGCTCTTTTTTTACATACGTCCTTAGCAACAGCCAATCAAATTTGAGATGTTAATAAGCTCATGCATTTTAATGACCAATGCCAAAATAGACAAATTTTCTCAGAATCTGAGCTACTTCAAGAAAAAAAAGCAGAAGTACTGTTTGTGAAGTCCAGCAATGGTTGTTGTGACATAGTGGTCTATAGCAGATCAGGGTTCAATAATGTCCCAGCCAGGCAACCACACCCCTCTACACTAATAGTTCTTAGCCATGATTCCTACGCAACTACGTCCGTTGTTCCCAGTTGTTAGTTGGTCTGGATAAGATCATCAGCCAATGGCTTCTTCTGCATCATCTGTAGGGTTCTAAGTCCAGTTAAGTAGTTACTAACTGACCAGCTGCCATTCTTTGTACTAACACAAATGTCTTACCCGCTGGCAAGAAGCCCAGTGTAGTCACTTTTGGCTAGCATTATGCTCTGTTTATTGAGTGATCTGCCACTATTCATATTCTAGCTGTTCATTCTGTCAATTTGCATTGCGCTCACTTTGCTCTACCAAAGTGGCACAGAACACTTATGTAACGTGTTTATGCTCCTGTGCCATTTTCACCTTTTGCCAGACAGTTGCACTGGCTGATTTAGGAGGAGTAAACAGCCAGTTTGTCTTTTATTGGATTATGAAATCTTCGGGATGCTGCCAACTGGAAAGGAATAAGCGTCATTTGTGCATGTTATTCAGTGGGCATTTGTTCAAAGCCATGAAAGCTCAGTGGCGGTCATACATAAACACAGGAATAAATGTCATGACTGGCTCTGAATGCTTGTCTTCTGAAATGGACTTTTTGTTGATGTAAAATGCAGGCCTTTACTTATTGCCATGATTGGTCCTATCAGGAGCCTGGGTGGAGAATTGAACCATCAGTCCTCCATATGCGAGGTAATGTTGCTATTATTCTGTCCAACAGCTGTTTTTTGTAATTTTTCTCAGGAATGTGATGTGACGTTTAGAAATCCAGTACATTTCCCTCTTGACTTCCTGACATTTGAATTGAGAAGGGGTGAGGCCTCATTCTGTGATCTGATCTAATGAAAGGTGGAAGTATAGCGTGCAGGGCAGGTCTGATAAGCCGCTTATCTTAGGTACAGTGAGAGAGCAGGAGCAGCTCCCCTAGTGCAAGGTCCATGCTGGCTTAGGGGGAAAAATATGATGGTCCAGAGCCTATGACAGTTTCTCACTGCTTCCATCTCCCAGCAGCTTCACACCCACACCCACTAAATAACAAATTGATGGCCACGGTGCATGGGAAGGCTTTAAAAATATACATTAAGGTTTGGAAACAAGGACTATGGACTGATAGAACATTTTGGTCACTATCAGCAAACCTTTGGAGTAAAAACTGTGAAGCATGGGGGTGGATTTACCATGCTTGTAGGTTATGTTGCTTCCAGTGGCATTGTTAATATTGGATGGAGGGAAAAACTCATTCCACAAAATACCAGCATATCCTGGATGCAAATATTGAATCATATGTTGAAAGTCTGAATCTGAAAAACAATCTCAAATCCACTTTTACAGCCTGAAGAGACACAAACTGAAGCTTTTGGAATTGCCCTCTCACTCTCCTGACCTAAACATCGTAAAACATTTTTAGAATCTAACTAAAACAAGCTGAACATGCATGGTTATCCATGAATATCTCAGAATTAGACACCTTCTGCAAAGAAGAGTGGAAAAAATGCACTAGACTACTTCACTACACAAAATGTGTCCCTTAGCCACGGGTGCCTAAACATTTGCATAAGATTGTAACTTAACCCTGGGATGTGCGGGGGTTTTAGAATAGCCCCTATACACTTGGTTGTTTGGAGTAATGTCATAGAAGAACCACCACAAGCTGCTTACACGCGATCACTCAGGTTTGTTGACGGTGGAGCAGATAGATGCTGGTGTTCTCAGGGTGCGCCCGTGTCCGTGTTACCTTCTGGCTCTCTCCTTTTAATTATGCTGTGATAATCAGACCTGCCGGAGTCGTCAGACATACCCAGATGCTGATTCTCAACATTCTCTGCACTCCATAAAATTCCTCTTAGAACTAACTTTTCTCTCTTTACCTTCTTCGAGTAAATGGCCACCCAGCCCGACCTGCTGGAAGATTGCCCGCTGATGTCCCCTCTACCTGCGTCTAACCAGCTACCAACCGACCAGTCCAGCCAGCGGCTGGAACCAAGACTCACAAGGGGGACCCATCCTCCTCTGGCCAGACTATTTAAACATTAATGATAAAAATTACCAAAGCAGATACAACAGAAAGTTGATAGTGGTGATATTAATAGTGTCTGTCTGACACTATTAATATCACCACTATCAACTTTCTGTTGTATCTGCTTTGGTAATTTTTATCATTAATGTTTAAATAGTCTGGCCAGAGGAGGATGGGTCCCCCTTGTGAGTCTTGGTTCCTCCCAAGGTTTCTCCAGCTCTGAGGGAGTTTTTCCTTGCCACTGTCGCCGTTGGCTTGCTCACGGGGGTCTTTGACCCTTCATGTTATTTCTTCTTTCTTCTTTGTCTCTGTCCTTTATTAAGTACTAATTATGTAAAGCTGCTTTGTGACGACAACAGTTGTAAAAAGCGCTATACAAATAAATTTGACTTGACTTGACTTGACTTCCCTGTTGAACCTTTCAAAGACTGTGTATAAAAACGTATTTGCAAATGCGATGTGCAAGTGGGTTATTCTGATGAAACTGCCGCAGACCACCAATCAATCAGTCCATAAATGTTTGATATCATAGTCATCATGATCATCATATCATGGTCATTTAGAACATCAATGGGAATTCTATAGGAAACTGAAATTGAATAATTCTCATCTCTGCAATGTGTGCATATATATTTTTTATGTTCAATACTGATATTTATTTATTTATTTTGAATTAATTAGAGAATATAACTGTATTACATCAGTTGTATTTACACATACATTTATTTACTTGTATTAAATTTAGCTAATCACAAAAATGTAACAGTCTCTTATTATCCATAGCTGGTAAAAATAGCACAAACTCTACTGTCTCCCTCAGTTGTAGTCATGTAGAATACATATGATGTGTAGCGTGGGGTCAAACATGAAAGCTTTCCACTGAAGGCAGAGATTAGCACTTTTTCCATGACACTGTTCATGAACTCTCCCTGGCATCCACCGGAATTCCTGCTGAGTTAATGTGCTATCCACTCAACTTGACGACAGAGAGGACATCGGGCTGTTTTCTCATGCAACCTCTTCGTCTGCCCATTCACAAATGCAGTGCAGTGCAAGTCAAAGGGAGGTGGCGTACAGCTTGGAATAGCTCGTCAGAACAGTCATGTAATGAAAAAGCTTTTCACTCACAGATTATATTAAGAGGCTTTGGAATCATTAGAGATGCAGATGTTTGATGAGATGATAAGTGTTGCATTGTCAAGAGGGGTTGATTAAAGTACAGTGCAGCGTGCTTGTTAAAAGACATCTTGTTTAGCACAGCTTGCTTGCTGAGGGACATCCTGTTCAGTGTGACGCACTTGTAAAGGAATACCTAGTGAACATTTTCATGAAAAAGGAAAGGTATGCTTCTGATTAGACCGGGTCTTTTTACAGCATGCACTCCACCGCTGACCTGAGCAGACTGTGTTCTGCTGTTGAGTCTTTCTTTTACGCAGTCTTTCTTTTTCATGCTTTTTTGTGCTACAGTTCCAACAAGATCTCATAAAAATCGTCATACACACAACACTTAAGTGCACCCCAAGAAATGTGTAACATTTACGCAAATACATTCATGCATGTTATATGATTCACAAGGAGCTCCCGTCTGATATTTCGTACATATTTTACAAGTCAAATGGGACTCCCACCCACAGGTAGCACTGTGTTGTCGTACCTGGAGAAGAATTTAAGAAAACAACGGCATCACAGCATTCTGCTTTTCTCCGTAACGGAGCTTCTAAAAAGGAATGAATGGACGGAAAATTCTGCAGAAACTTCAGACTTTCACATTCTGCTGTTTTGTGGTTAGGGTTAGAGTACGTTTAGGTTATGGTTAGAGTAGGGGTTAGCTTAAGTTTAGCCTACATTAAGGTTAGAATTACGTTTAGGTGTAGTAGGTTTAGGTGAGGTACAGGTAATAAAAGACTGGTGGCTTTGTAACCTTCTCTGTTCTAATCTTTTGATTTCTGGGTTGCATCAGTAACACATGCAAATGCCTAATGGTTTAACACATCGTACAAATCCTGAAATGGTCTGTATTTCTGCATGGAAATCTGCTTTGTAAATAAAACTGATTTTAAATGAATCATAAAATGTATGATTTTTGATAATCATCTGTGAAAATCAGATAGAGATATAGATTGCTTTATTAGTTTTTCACTACAGCAACAGCATGGTGGAAAAAATGTTGTTGAATTAAAGAATTAAAAACTAATTAGCGAAACCTGTCCTTTCTGAAATCATTGTGGACAGGGTAGAAAGGAGCCACCTAGAAGGTTTTTCTGCTTCATAGATCACCACTGTTACCAATGGTAGTGTTGTTTTTTGGAAAGCCGCTGCCCATCACTATGTAATAATGGGAAAAATGACTTACAGATGCAGCAGAACTGAATTTTCAACCTCTTGGCAGCGCACTAGCCAGGGATGAAACATCAGAAGCATGATTTATGGACACAAAATCGTTGGTTATCATCAATACCATAGCAAATTGTTACGTAATTTAAAATAGGCTTGCTTGAATGAAGATTTATGCTATAAAATTTTTAAAAATATAAAAATACATTGCATAGGAAAAAGCAATCATAGCTGTCATCTTACAGACCATAAATATATCCAGAACTAAAGAAGAAAATGTCCAACACTAAACACGTCTCAGATGATTGTTTGTATTGATTTGGGACATAGAATAAAATGTGAAAAAATGTATTTTTCACCAAGCTATCACTTTAGACTTCTAGAAGATGAAGGTTTGCTCTAACACAAATGCCCATATTTTTCTGTAGAGGCAAGGATGCACAGAACTGTCACTGAATAGTGACAGGGTTAACCAAGTGCAGTTGTGCTCTGATGTGCTCTGTTGCCCTGGACATAATTAGTCATCTGGCAATCATCTACAGTAACCACGACCAGCAACTGCACTCAAAATTTTGACATTAATGGAGATACATGGGAGTCTAGAATCAGTTTTATGCTCTGCTACTTTTTATATGCTGGCTAAGATTTTTGCATTTCTCAAGAAAACAAATTGCATTCAGGGTATATTGGGCGCGCCATCAGTATTTATTTAAAAAGGCATTAGCCAGGATTCCTGCATCGATATACCTACAGACACACTAATTGCTGAGGCAGTTAGATCAATAGCCTGCAGAGATCTGCAGAGCTGCACTGCACCTTATAACACAAAGTACACTTCCATTCTGTTCTTAAAAGGTAACGCTACTTTCAGTATAGACAGAATTTCTTATCCAATGATGCCTGCACTTCACCTGTGTGTTTTCAAGTGCATCTGTTTGATCATGCCTAAAATATCCAAATAAATGTTCATGAGGTACAAAAGACTATCATGAAAGTTCAGGCCGAAATGTTTGACCTTTAAGCCTAGTTGCAATTGTTAGTCTTGTACAGGGCTCAGTTTTCAATTGTCCAATCAGTGATAGAATGTATTTCTGCTTTCAAGTGAGTGGCTTACATGCCTACCCCTGCTACATAGATGTAGATTTATTACTTGAACCCTCCAGACAATGTGGCGAGTTTGCTCTTATGTAAGGCTCTAATGAGATGCCTGATTTCTCTTAAACGTGGGACTTTGCAAGCGAAGCCTTTTCCTTCCTGAATACTGAATGAGCAATGTTCTTCCTACGTGTGGCTGTCAGTTAATTAACACAGAGAGTGGCTAAGAATTAAGAGCAAGTATTTTGAGATCTATTGTCTATGGCTATTACATAAACCCCCAAACTGTCTGCTAATGAGCTAGTCCATCAGTTTTTTTTTTTTTTATTAAGATCCTATTTCTGCATAAAGACCCTGTTTCATTTCTGACAAGCACCAGTTGCACAACTGTAGCACTAATAGGATTCCTGTAGGGTAAGGGACTAGAGCCATTTCATGTGTAATAATTGGGTCTTGTTGAAAATAGTGTGTCAGTTCCTGCTTTTAAATTACTCCATTAATATGTGGCAGGAGATTGCCCATGAATAGGTCACGATGCTTGCAGTGCTCTGATGTCAGTGAAGTGAATAAGTAATCTGACGGTGATGGCTTCTTAGTATGAGTGGCAGACCTACTGACCTAATCATGTGCAGCTAATGTCTTCTTCTCATAGCTAACCAGGTCTAGAACAGCTGCTGTTCGGCAGGAATTACTGTAGCTTGTGGCTGTTTTGTTTTTTTTAATGCGGCTCCTATTTATTCTGTAAAAAGATTTGCGTTGTTTACTAATGTTGAGCCTTCTAAGTAATAATACGCTCCCTGGCCAAAAAAATGTCACATTGCGTGTTTAAGGTGGTAGATGCCGGAGGATGATCTATAAATACCTGTAGAGTGTGTGACGGGGTTCATAGATTGAGAAGAGGTGCTACAGTTCAAAGTATGGAAAGCAAAAGCAGATGTTAATGATGAGCAAAAAGGAGTGATTGCATTTGGATGTGCCAAAGGCCATAGTGTGAGGAAAGTATCTGAATTTGCAGGTGTATCGAAGCATATACCAGCAGTGGCAGAAATCCCAGTCTACAGCAATAGCAAAGCGTTTTTTATTCACCAGCCATGAAACCCGCCAGCAGTCGCTGTCCGTCTGTTCCATCTTTTGCCCACAATTCTATTGAAAACTTCCTGTTGACAAGGATTTCTGCCACTGTTAGTAGACCAGTATGACCGTACGTTTCCATTCACCTGGGTGGTAGGTAATTCTCTGTTTTTTCTCATGTTTTTTTACAATAAGGCTGTCTCCATGTTGCTTATCTGGATATTTAGGACACATGAATGACAGAAGAATTAGTTCGCCGAAGGCTTTTCTATTTACCAGGTCCAGGAAAACATTTGAAAAGGTCTTTTGTTAGACCTATGTTTATCTCTGTCTGGGCTAAGAGACTCAACATCTTGGTTTGAAGGGTTTTCCAGCTGCCAGCTGAGGAACTGTGTGTGTGTGTGTGTGTGTGTGTGTGTGTGTGTGTGTGTGTGTGTTTATGTTAGTTTAGATTAGTTTTTGTGCATGCAAATAGCACTCTGACATTGCTGGTATGTTTCCACTTATAGGGTATCATAAGGGATAATGGTTTCATGCCTATAAGCTGATGTGTATTAGCAGTCTGCATCAACATGCAATAGGTTGCAGCAACTCCAAAGGGTTACAGAACTATGTTTGTAATAGAGATGTGTGAGTGTGAAGAACTTTTTCATTGGTTAAGAATCGTTATGTCTAGTAAAAGATCCTTAAAACCTTTAAAAGGTTCTCCACACTTATGGCAGAGCTTAAACAACCATTTCAACCACCTTAATTTTTCAATAAACTGTACTACTCTACTACAAACAGAAAGAATGAGCATGCAAGATAGAACACTCGTTAGAGTGAGCAAAATGTCTGTTTGCTTGTTTTTTTAGTGTTCAATTAGCATCAAGCTAACAAGTGTAATGCCATATAGCTTTAGCATTGTATATATTCAGGTAATGATATTGCAAAATGATATGATATTGTAAAATGTTCCATATGTACATAGGCATATTTTTAAATGTTGGATGTGAAAGAAATGGTCTGAGCTCAGCCTGAAACACGTCATTTGTTTTTATGCAAGGTTCACTGCTTCCTTTTACCTGCTACACTCTGTGGCATTTTCTTTCTTTTGCCATGTTTTCTCTTGTCTGATAGCATCTTGTGCTCTGCTGTGTGCTGCTGCACTGATCCATGTCCCGTTCGAACAGTGTCTTCTTGTATTGTGCTGCGCTGTACTACTGTGTTCTGCAGTTCATTTACCACCAATGAGGTGATGATCCTGACAGCAATTTTTTTTTTAGCAGATGTGATGGCCATACTGATGGGGTTTTGCTTCTCATTATGTTTTCTTCTTCTGTCTCACACTTGGCTTCCAGGGTGTATATATAAATATATACTGTCCAAATGTTGGACCTTCTAATGCATGTTTTCAGCTACTTTAAGAGAGACAAATGTGTAAATGGACACACACAGTTTGCCTAATGCCAAACGTGGGCTATAGGGCTATAAAGCTCCCCTGCATTGAGCTGTGGAGCAGTGGAACTGTGTTCTCTGGACTGATGGTGCTTCATCCAATACTTGATGAGATGAGATGAGATTAGGAGTTGAGAATGAGGTGAGGTGGTGATCATCGAACATCCTGACCTCACTAACGCTCTTGTCGCTGAATGCAGTCAAGTAGAAAACCTTAGATAGCAGACACAGTTACTCCAAAAAAAAAACAAAAATAAACTTAATGAAACTCTTTTTAATACCCCAGTGGGCAAACAGTGCTGTGGACAACACTGTCTTTATTTCTGACCCCACTGGCCAGGGGTACACTTTAGTGTAGTCTGGTGTGAAGTGTGTTTATATTGTCTGGTTTTGAAAACACTCTGCCATGGAGCTGCAGCACTGAACTGACTTGAACTGAACTGGTGGACAGTGAGATGGGACAGTCAACAGTAAAGCCTGCCCGAGAGAAAACAAAGACAGACCAGTCAGGGTGCTCTCTATGTAACTATCTTGCTATGTCTGTCACTCTCTCCTTCACAAAAAGTGAGCAAGCAAGCTCGATATACAATATCCAGACTTGTGGAATATTGTAGATGACTTGAAAGCGTCAGGGAGAGTCCCACAAAGTTTTTTAATGTTACATTAGCATTAAGCTAACAGGTCTAATGCCACGTAGCTTTAGCGTTGTATATATTCAGGTATTTACACTGTATGTTGCAGTTTACAGTAAAATATTTTAGTTATGTTACCTGGCTGGCTGGGAAACAAACTGTATTGTTATATACAGCAAGTGTTTGTTTATGTATGATCATGTTTACATTCATGGTTTTGGGCCTTTTATTGAATATACACACATCACAAAGTGTGAAGATTTCCTTTAGGTGGGATGTGGGTTTTTTCCTGTTTTCATTAAAGAAAAAAAAGCTCTGAGACCATCTCCTTCTGTTGCTCCACAGTGGGCACACAACTTGCATAATATCCTTAGAACCCAATAGAGCGGGATGCCCTGGAACAGCTGTCCATGAGCCTAAGGCCACCATGCCCAAAGCCTAGCACTAGCAAGAGCTCTATAAAGCCCTCGGTGCTGGGCTGTAGAGCAGTGGAACTATCTATGTTCTGGAATGTTGGAGCTCCATCCAAAGCAAGCTGGAATGGAGTGGAGATTTGGAGCGATCCAAATCTAATCTACTTGGCCACACTAATGCCTCTGTGGCTGTATCATCACAGTTCCAGCATCTAATGTTAAGACGTCCTAGAAGAGTAGACGCTGTTACTGTAGCAAACTCTCGTTAATACCATTGATTTCAAAAGAAACATTGAATTAGCAGGTCTCTACAAATATAGCTAAATGATCTGAAACATAAAAAAAAACATTTCTTTAGAAAATTTGGATCTACAGTGAACACATTAGAAGATCTCCAACAGAAAAGTCATTTCTTCAGTGCTGTAGTTCTCACCCACTCACACAGTACCATAATCCAATACAGTGGGCTGTTTCAGCAGTTTATATCTAGGTCATATTTCCTTTTCAAATGCGTACACTGGACGCTTTTCATCTTTTTTTTTTTCTCCAAAAACATGGCAGTACAGCCTTCTCTTATATAGCAGGCGTACTTCATGACTCATTTCACATACTGTGAATTGAATTAACACCATAACCCTTAGCTGTAGCACACACTTTATTGTACCTAACACACTTTATGTCCCTTTGTTCTATTTCCTGTTCATTGCCACAATGCAATGGCCTAGTAAAACCTGCTTACCTTCATGTTTTAATATTCATTACCCTGTTTCAACAGTGGAAAGACCTCTGAGAGCTGAGAGGCATGAAAAGGGATGAAGAGGTTGCTCTGTTTCTACTTCAGAGGTGGGCAACGTTTGGGACTGCCTAATTTTGCAGCTGTTAGTACCCTTAATTTCAGAAGAAACATGGATGAGCAGTGCAATAATATAGCAATAATTATATAAACAGATGAAGAAAAAAAAATACAGTGACACATGAGAACATCTACAGTGGAACAATTACTTCTTCAGAGGCAAAGTTCTCGCTTCACCCACACAGTACTGTAATGATTAGACATGAAGGTGAAACTGTGGTTGTATTAGCTATTTGGATATGGTGTTTCTTGACCCTGGTCCTGGAGGCACCCTGCCCTGCACATTTTAGCACTTTCCCTTGCCCCCAATACACCTCAATCTACTATTCAGCTCATTAACAAGCCCTTTCAGAATTGCAGGGGGTGTGTTGATGCCTCCAGTTCCAGAATTGAGATTCGCGCATTTTATATTTTTTAGCAGAACACATTTTAATAAACATTACTGAACTAAAACACAGTTTGGTTTAGTAATGTATACAGCTAGTTCACCTGGCTCCAGAAGACCAGGCTTTTTGCTGTGTTTTTACTTTAATTAGTGTTGAATTTCTCTCTGGTACTCCAGGTAGATGTATGTAGATGTCCTAATTTCTGCACTTCTGTATAAACTGTTTATAAGACCCACATTTAATTGCAGGGATTTTCACTGTAATTGCAGTGGTTCAACAGTTGATTATTAAAATGCCTTTTAATGTTCATGCCTGAGAGTCTTATTTAGATCTAAAACATACTGAATATTATAAAAAAGAATTCTACTAATGTACAATCTGAAACAGGTGCCTTTTTCACATCTACATTTACATTTACGTTTACATTTACATTTAAGGCAATTACCAGACGTTATTATCCAGAGTGACTAACAAAAAAGCTTTGATATTTACCCAAGAAAAACTCAGCTAGTTTGAATAGACTAAAAATTTAAAGATACCTCTAAGTTTAGACACTAGTTAGACACTAGACACAAGTCAATAAGGAGATCACTCTGCTATTCGCCCAAGTACTCTCGGAAGAGGTGGGTCTTCAGTCTGCGTTTGAAGACAGCGAGCGACTTTGCCATTCAGACACCCAGGGGAAGCTCATTCCACCACTTTGGTGCCAGGACAGAAAAAAGCCTGGACACTTGTCTTCCATGGATTTTGAAGGATGGCGGGTTGAGCCGAGCTGTACTTAAAGCTGGAAGGGCTCTTGGTGCGGATCGGCTTTTGACCATTGTCATCAAGTACGGAGGGGCTGGTCCATTCTGGGCTTTGTAGGTCAGCATAAAGGTTTTGAATCTGATGCGGGAAGCAGCTACAGGAAGCCCGTCTAGTAACAAACTGAGGTAGAAGCAGGTTATCTGGAATCAGGCACTACAGCTAAAAGGGTCATACACTCAGATAGACAGTTGGGTGTAAGGGAGTGTCTAATTCAACAGTTTTCTACTGGATACTACTGTTCTTACAAGATTTGTTTTTTGACCTCTGCTATTCCCCATCATTCTTGTTAGTGAGTTAAATGTGAAAGGTTTCCCTTAAACTATACACACTATCTGATGAGATGTTGATTAATAAACTGCTTTTTAGAACCATGTTAATGTCTGAGAGTCTTATTTTTTACCTCAAACTGAGTACATGAATATTGTGACTAATGTCTGACAATCTGAAACAGGTGCCTTTTTACATGTCTAGTAATGAACTGAGGTAGAAGCAGCTAAAGGGTCGTACACTCAGACAGACAGTTGGGTGGGAGGGAGTGTCTAATGAGCT
The DNA here is from genome assembly GCF_030463535.1 of Salminus brasiliensis. NCBI lineage: Eukaryota > Metazoa > Chordata > Actinopteri > Characiformes > Bryconidae > Salminus > Salminus brasiliensis. The sequence goes on along the minus strand of NC_132894.1, from coordinate 15,668,063 downwards.
TTAGTCTCGCACTGACAGGCAGGTTATCGCCGCATGAAGAAACCAGGATGTGCTCTAATCCCACTGTAATCCCTGCTCTGTCAAGTCCTCACATGGGACAACACAAGCAGGGCTTTGTTGAGAGGCAATAAAAGGGCAGCGAAAAGCAGAAGGATGATTGCTTCTCATCAAGTTGCTTCTCCCAACCATCAACTGTGTCTGGTGTCCATTACAGAATGAGACACTGCTTGGTCCGTCGAGTCCATGACAGAGCGGGCTACGCTCTTCACTGAGGGTTTGTCGCTTGGGTCTGTCTCTGTCTGACAAAGGGATTTGTCCTGGGGGCTTCGCTGCAATTGTGAACAGTGGTCTCCCAATGAGCTGCAGAGGATTTAGAGCAATGAGATTAAGAGCACTAAATTTAACCATTCTCTTTCCAAAAGACAGTAGCCTTTGTAGCGGCATAACAATAGAAACAGGGTGGTGTGAAAGGAAGGCCACACAAGGCTTGAGGGGATACACCTTTTAGCTGATACTGAAGACAACTAGGGACAGTTTAATTGACCTGAACTCCACCAACAAATGCATTTTTTAGATGGATTTTTAACAGAACATTCTCAGTTGGCCTAATAAATAAGGAATTACCAGTTGGAAAGACCACATATTTCCCACCATGCTATCTTGATTACACAAAAACTACTCCTGATATATCCTGACATATGTTACACATATACAGACTCAAATTAAAAAGGCACTCTAATTGTAGGTTTTGGCCTAAAGTGAGCTGTGCATTACAATTTCTGTTTAGGTTAGACTTTTACCAGCATTCTGGAAAGATCAACTGATTACTAACTTTAATGATCTCCACAATTTGTTAGAGAGGGACAGAGAGGAGATTTGATTTGTAGAAGTCATCATGAAAACTGGAATAGGACTTCAGCAAAAGTACACTATCCTTTTGCATTTATTTTGAAAAAACAGTTTATACTTCGCTACTGTCAGAACTAAACCTTGTTTCTCCATTTTTGTGAAGTTGCACATTTTTACATCATTTGAAAATGTCAGAAGCCTTTTACATTGTGTCAAAAATGTGTGAAGAATGGACCAATAGGATCGTTCAACTTACTGTATGTAGTGTCATTGTCTGCAGAAAAACCTGACTCTAGTTTAATGTTTGTCACAACTTGTGAACCTCTTGCTTTCCTGACCTCTTATGACCTCCTGAAAAAGATTTGTGTATTTTCATATTTTTTTTCTCTGAATTGTTAAAGCGAGAGATCACGAATTGAGGATTAAAAAAAGAGTTCATCCTGCTTTTTTTGGAGTAACGGTCTCTACTGTCCAGGAAAGAAGGCTTGTTTAGTAACAATGTGTTACTAAACAAAGATAAAGAGAGGTGGGGAAAGCAGCTGGAGGAAACTGACAGAGCTAAGGGCGCATGCCTGTGTTTTTGAACAACAAGTGCCTAATCAAGGGGCAGCACTGACTGACTACAGTACCTTTAGTTAACCTGTGTCTGTTTATGTTTATAGAGAAAATGTAAGTGATATTAGATGTACTGTGTGCCAGCCTCACTAGATTGTATGTCTGTTACCACTATAACATTCACGATGAACAAACACTTTGGGGGATTTTATTTGTCCTGGGAGGACATGGCCTGAACAAGGGCTTATCCCCTATCCGGAAAGCTCTAGGGACACACCTGGGGAGCCAAAAAAGGAGCAAAATCAAACCTATAAATGTTCTTTAGAGCAAGCTCAATAATTTTTTTATTTTATTAAAATATATAAGCTATTATTTAGCAACTATTATTCAGTAAATGATTTGAATTGAATGGATTGTTGTTAATGGGATGTAGGTGCATGAAGTCTGCATCTTGGGCAAGTTTTAAAATCTTTTATATTTATATAGAACTGTACATCCTAAGAACCGTTAAAGAACATTTCATTTTAAGCATGTATACTCTGTCCTTTATAAAGATGACACTCTACACATGCTTAATTTAAATGGGCGGTTCTCATTTTTTCATTTTGTTCCACTGTGTTGTACAAACACTCACACATTCACTCTCTCGCTTTCACACACACACACACACACACACACACACACACACACACACACCAACTTCCTGTCCAACTTATCTCCTCCTCCACTCTGTGTTCTGAGCAGTTAAGTCACTCAGTTCACATTAGCTTGCTTAAAGAGATCAGCGGCTGCAATGCCCCAACTCCATCATCCACCAATGGACTTGGGTGTCACTTTAGTCTGAGTGTGCAAACAAATGGGGAAATGCTGGTTAAGTGGCCTGAGCTCACATCCTTCTGCAATACTGCTCTACTTTGTGTGCTTTTGTGGTCATACTTTATTCTTAGCACACATACACACACACACATTTCTCACTTCACAACTTCTCAACATCACTGCTAATAGTGTTTCTTACTTGTCACATGCCAGTTCTCAGAACAGATAGAAAAGACAGACCAACACTGTTGTGAAAACAGGCGTCTGAAGGATTTTCATTTACAACTTCATCCTGGCCTTCATCTCATTGTTCCTGAGGTGTACTTTGTCCACTGGGAGGTAGTAGTGGGGTGTTCTTCACGCAAAGAAACTGAAAGCACACTGTTATTGTGACACTGTGAAGAGCACAGACAACACTGAGATATTTTCATTAGCAAGACGATGTTAGTTTAGCTTTCAGGCCACACAAGTAACATGGTTTTTAATCATAGCAAACACAAAATGTCAATAGAGAGGTTGTTTTACAAGATCTACTACAAACCTACTAAATATAGTATAAACAAATTACTTGGTTAGACCACTGTGTTAAGTTATAATGGGGTTATTTCATTCCAATTAAATAAGGTTTAATAAAATATCCTCAAGCCAAGGTCCGGAACATCATAAGATCTAACTTGCATTACAATTCAGTGCCATATCCTGTATATTAATGCAGCCTTGTATTTATATCCCCATTCTATGTAGTCAACAACTGCATGTCAAATTAGGTTACAAGAACAGTTATGATTTAATATATTTTAGCAATATTTATTGTCAGTTTTCACACTAAATTGGACTAATAAAAATAACTTTTCAATTTGATAAAAAAATATTTTTTAAGTAAATTGAAAAATAAAACAATGGTTTTTAAAACAAATGTCAAATCTTAAGACAAAGTGCCAAATGGCTTGTCTTATAGTGAGGCTTACCATTACTGCTTTTAATAATCACCACAGTCTTGAAAACAAAAAAGACTTCAAGTTGCCCGTGGAAAAATAAACATGTACAAGTCTGTTCATTCTTGATTAAAAGCTTAGCTTTCATGCTCCACTTTTCTTGTTTTTGACCAAGCTATGTGAATTAACTTTCCTCTGTTTTCCGGCACTTCCCTGCATGTGTCACTCATATGAGTCGCAGCATTCATCATAATACACCTATCTGATGGTTAATGCCCCCCCCCCCCATCCCACACACACACACAAATTACCAGGTCTTTTTTTACAATTTAAAATAAAAGTATAAATAAAAGTAATATAAAAGTATTGCCTGCTGATTTATAGCTTTTTGGAATCCAATACCTATCATGTAGTTGTTGAACAACAATCTGCACCGTTCTATGACAGATGACAGACATTGGGGCTTATGAATATTGTTTTAGTATGCCTCCATTAAAGTGGATGAACGACCCTACCCAGTATGTTCTACAGAATTACATTTATCGATTAATTTAATCAATGACGATTCAATTCCCTACAGTATTCTCATAGCATTAATGCAGCATTTAGACCAACTTTGAATTTGGATTATTATAGCAATGTTATAAAAATCACTTCAGTGAACTGGCAGATTAAGCTGTTTTGGTATCTTTGTTTTAACAAATCGGGGGGTAATCCAGCCAGCTGCAGTCAGTGCTGGCGAGTTAGCTGTTAGCTAGCACTAATTAACATAAACCTTTTGTTAAAGGCTAACATTAAACTGGGATTTGCTCTCACAGTGCAGCATCCACGTACATTACAACTGTTGACTTTGGCATCATTAACTGACCTGTGATGGAGTGTTTACCACAGGTGGATACATATTGACTGTCCGGGTCCAACAGTTTACCAGTTAGCCATCTCTGCGGACGGCCTAAAACCACAGATCTCTCATTGGGCCATCATCTCTTTGGGAAAGTAAAGAAAATCATAAACGATGGTTTTATTGTTGGATGAGCATAATGTCATAAAGCAGCTTTTAGCCATGGTGACATTATTACTCGACAAAATAGTTTTAAATGGTTTATGGGTTATAGATCCAATTCCAAATAGGACAGGATCAAAGCCTGGGTGCAGAGCACAGTCTATCTATTAGTGAACTGTGATTTATAATATTTTTGATTATATGAATCACTTCAGCTTTAAAAAGAAATACATTAGGGCTAATGATCCGTTGCCACAAATAATACATTTGATCAAATTTTGTCTAAATTATTTTGTGTGCCCATTGTCTTGCATTATAAGTGTGTTCCAAGTAAATAGGTCATCGGTTTTGTTTGCATGTTTTTGTCTGTGGTAATGAAATGCTTCAGACTAGGCTGAAAGATGCTGGTGTATTCATATTAAACTCAGAAACGTCTCATTAGTTTATAGAAGAAACTTTTTTTAATGAGCGTTTGGTCAGCGGTACTGTATTGAAGCTTGAATTATGCACATACCTCCTGGGAAGCTCTATCTGTCCAGCCCAGCAATGTTCAGTGCTGGTTCATAAGATCATCCACTTCTCCACTCTTCTGCCAACACTTTCATGTCCAAGTCCAAAGCTGCTACTTTCGATAAGAGAGTTTGAGCTTCGAGTGGGTGAGAAAGCCTGAAAAATATGAGAAGAACCTGTGAATCTGTCACTTTAAAGCCAATCATCTCAACCATGGGTTTCTTCCTCCTGTACTTTGCACCATCACCATCACCAAGTCCATAAAACCCCAAACATTTTAGGTCCACAACTCAGAACTTACATATTACTTTAAAGTAGTTACCTAAATAAGTCATTGTGTTTGCTAATCATTTTGTCTTAACATTGTCTTAATAACTAACTAATGAGCCTTGTGTTCAGTGTGCTTCTACAGTGCTTGTGGTCAATGTTCTGATGCTGGCTAATTGAAAAGGGAATTTATGAAGGCTTCACACTCTTGTAGCTCCAAAATGCCAGTTTTACAACAACAGCCAGTTACAATTTGTGTCAAAGTGAAAAAAATGACAAAAATGGAAATCCATTTTCTTTGCGTGACATTAGCTATGTATTATAATGTCAAAAGTATACAGACACCCCTTCTAATTAGTGAACCTAGCTGCCTTAAATCGCACCTTTAGCTGACACAGGCATTCAATTGTGTACACATGCCTTCAGAGAAAAGCACTGCAGTGAGGTGGGCTGTACACTGTAAATCTTAATAGTACAATAGGACAATTTTAATAGTATTGTTTACTACACACTCTTAATGGACAGCAGACATCAACAATTTACTTGTGTTAAACTAATTTGTGGACTTAATTTGAAATAAATGATTTAATTTACTCAGAAAAATGAGCCATTTGGATTCACTTTCAGAAGAGTAAATGCTGTAAAGAGGGATACAAATACATGGTAATAACCTTGATCCTCTGAATATGTAGTTCAAAGGGCATCATTTTTACTGTTTTCCCATCATACTGACAATGACACAGCAGAGAGACTCAGTGGTGTCATTGTCAGTGTGATGGTATTTTACACACGAGAACTGCTTCTGAGAAGAAGCACCTTGGTGTTAGTCCTGTTTGTGAACTGTGGTGAAGAAAGCCAAGTGGTTAGAGAGGCATAAAAATTGCATCTGAGCTAAATTTAGCTACATTTGTGTGTGTGTGTGTTTGTGTGTAAGAGAGTAGTAGATTTTTGTGTTATATACATATCTGGGTGTATTTGTGCAAATATGTCGGAATGTATGAATGTGTGGGCTATGTGGGTTCACAGATTCTCCAGTTGCAGAACCGGTACAGAGTTGCGTGTACTCGTCAAATATTTATGAGCCTTTCATGATTTGCCGAGAGACTGAACTGCTAGTGCCATTCCTCACAGTATGCTCTTGGGGGCCATGGGCCAGGTCTGTCTATCTGTCTGTCTGTTTGTCTTTTTATCTATCTATCTTCTGTCATCTTTCTCACTGCACTCATTTATATGGTACACCACCAAGTCAACGTCCGTCCAAACTGTAAGCCACCTGCACTCTTTGACACCTTGCTATTGTTATTCATTGTTACTTGTTGTCTGGAGTACTTATATATGTGTCCTCCTCCTCTCCAAAGGTTTAGTCATTGGCAGACTTGTTTCAAATGTTTCAAAGAGAGAGGGAGAGAAAAGGGAGAGAGAGTGTATGTGTGATTTAGAGGAGGAGGGGTGTTAGACTTCTTTGTGGTAGATTCATTTGACAGGGTGCTCCAGGTTGGAGGGACTTTACTAAACCTAAATATAGGAAAACGGGCAATAGCACTGTTCTGACTATTACAGCTCAGCTTTCTTCACTAGTCTGGGACCAACATGTAGTTTCTATGTCAGCAGGAGCTTGAAGCTTAGGTACAAAAGAGCAGGCCTGTGTATGTGTTGATTTCTGGATTGTAATTTGGATAAGGATCATACATTATTAACTGAATTATAGCTAATGTCAAAATGTCAAATCTAAATGGCCGGTCTGTCTAATCTCTCATTAGCAGTAGCAGTCAGTGGTAGTATTCAAAGTAACAACAACCATAATAAAATAATAATAGCAATCATAAATGATGCAGCTTAAGCAATTCTCAAGTGGTTGCTAGACATTGTGAAGGAGTTACTGTGGTATTCCAGGTGGAGATGGTAAGTGATTGCTATACTGTTCTAATTGGTTGCTAGAGGTAGGTTAGTTGTTTGGGTGTCCAGGTGGTTGCTAGGATGTTGCTAGGTTGTGGTTATATTATAAACTGTTGCTATGTGCTGTTGAAACTGCACATCAAAACCCAAAAGCTGTCCTAAGTTGCCATTCCCGATCAGACTCAAGATTGGGGAGCTGAAATGGTGTTTTGAAACTGCCATGTTGAAACTGCAGCATAAGGTGGCGGACAAAAATCCAACAGAAGAAGAAAAAGTTGAAAAAATGGAGGAGAAATAATAAGAGGAAAAATATAGCAGATAACAATAGTGTTGCCCAATAACTTCTAAATAAATAATAATAATAATAATAATAATAATAATAATAATAATGATGATGATGATATTTCAGTACATATGTAAGCTAAAAGAAAACCCAATATCCATGGTAAAATAAACCCAGTTCTGGGTTAAATACAATGTATTTAATGTGTTATTTTATTTCCACATGCCACATTTTTTTATTATTTGCTCTTTGTTTAATTAAGCTACTAATTATGCTTCAGAATTAGCAGAAATGTGTACTCTGTAAAGGATTAATTTATTTTCATTCAGGAAATTAACATATGTAATTTGACCAGGTGTGCCAGGTAATAATAATAATAATAATAATAAAGCATTTTTAATATTTGGTATTAATATATATATTATATATGATTTATATAATATAGTTTATATTAATATAGGTTAATATAGGTTTTAGTTGATTTATGCTGTCATATTTGTGTATATCAAAATTTTACAAGCTGAGAACATCCCTCAGCCAATCAGATTACAGAATCAATACAATAATATTTTTCGCATGTAATAACAAAGTGTATGTACTGTTTATGTTGGACCGGTCATTCGGTTTAAGAGGAGTAGTAAGGTAGCAAAGGTATTCTTTAAACCCATTTGTTACAATTTTTAATTTTGGGAAACTTTCTTTTCCCACATCCCTCATTAGCAGGTTCAATATTTGCTAAGATTGAACATTTCTGAAAAACTCATCCCAGATGAGTTATTAAAACCCAGCATGTGTTCCAATATTTATCCAGAATTGGGTTTTCCAAACATACAGGTTGTTTTTAATCTAGCAGCTGTAGCATCAGACTGTCCATGTTTTTATAAATTTAGTATTTTGGATTCCCTAACTTGAACTTGAATTTGAAATTAGTCTTGTGGTCAAAAAATATACTGTTACTCTACACAAAAAAGAAAGCGACATAAAGTTCTTTGAAAACAGTCGGGAAAATACAATTCCAATACAAATCACATAAGTTTAGTGCATACCTACAAAGTGCATATATATGTATAACAGAGTAAATGTAATTATTTGCTCATAACCTCTTTTTAAGGGGTTAAGGTGTTCACATCAGTGTTTGAGACTGAGACACTATTGTAACTATCCACACTGCTGTAGAAAATCCCCTGAAAAGTACTTCAGTTGCAATGGAAAGCAGAGGGCGTCAGCTCTTCTTGTTTAGTTTCAGAGAAAACTTGGATGTTATTCCCTGCTGAGCAGATCTGTACTTCTATGCCTTTGAAGTGCTTGCTGCGCTTTCAACCACATTACCTATTCCATGTATTCGAAGCCATGAGAGAGATGATGAGATAGCTCTTCTTTCAGCTTTAAAGCTGATGAACAATACTTCCATTTCAGAAAGACGCAGGCGCAGGCCTATACTGTAATGAGAACAGGCTTCTTTTTCATGGCTATTAATTTTTTTCCCTTTTTTTTCCTTGCATGCTTCTTGATTTTCCGGATGCACTCTTATTTTCAGGAATGCAGTCATTGCATCATTCAACAAATAGCTTGGCATGTAGAGTTTCACACGTCTCTGAAGACAGATGCAGAACATTGCGCCATGCACACATTCCCTGAACATCTGCCTGTTAATCTGCAAGGCCTCTTTAGCCTGAAGAAAAGGTCCATCAGCGTGCTTCCGCATGGATCGAGTTCTTTTCAAAGGGGCGAACCCCCTTGCTGTATTTTACAGTGCATTTTGTAGAGTGTAAGTGTAATCAGGCCGAACCGCATAGTCATATGGTGATATCCACACCATTCCTTCTGCACTGTTACTGCTGCTTAATGGCTGTATCTCATGAACCAGCAGAGAAGCTGAATAGAGATGATGAGAACCTTAAAGAGGAAGCTGGACCTACAGTTGTGATCTTTATGTATTAGTTCAGTTTTAAATAAACATACATTATACTATGATGCAGTATTTACAGTAGAAAAATTACAATTCGGTTTACTTACTTAATAACTGTAAGAGAAGGCCCTGTTCAGATAGGATTAGTTTCTCAGGGGGACGTCTGTAAAATAAATTTTCCACATCTACTCAGTGATACAACTCTGGCGTCCGGACTGCAATAAAAATCAACAGAGGTTGAGTGAACTGAGTATGTTTGATTCCCGTTGTCAACAGTTTGATTTCATTTTCATTCCAGAAAGTTTGCATTTTAAAGAAGGTTTTGTTTAGCAATTCGGAAAGTATAATATCCACAAGAGGAGCTCTGATACATGCGGTCGGAAACCAAATATGGCGCGCAGCAGTGGCCGAAAAGCTTTTCTTCCTGATGTAACGTGACATCTGCCTGGAAAAACAGATATGAATTCAGGACTAAAATGATCAGACAACTGCTGAGTTCAGTGAAAAACAGTAGGTAATTCGGCCTGCAATTTTCTCAGAGGGCGGCGAACCTGGTCGAACTGGATGGGAATAAAATCACAGAGGAACCCCCCATGAAAGAGATAATTACGCCAGGACCCCATGTAAATTTACCCCCGTCCAGATAGGGCTGAAGATACCCTCAGCATAGCATCACTTTGAGTGCATTATTGGTTTGTCATCTGTTACTACCTATAGCTGTTGATATTACCTGTAGCACATTACCCATGTCTATTACTTTTAATGGCTTCCTGGCTGTTGCTGTAGGTTACAGACATACTTACTGAGATGTGTTTGAAATGCCATAGATTTATCACATTGTGAGATTGGAAATAACTGAGACATCATCAAATGGTGTTTTGAGTGGGTGGTAGTGTTCATTATTGGATTGCTGTTTGATGTATATTTATAGCAAAGTCTTGTAGAAAACAGCTATGCTAGAATTCCCAGAAACCTTAGTAGAAAAGTGAGATATTAAATGTGAAATGGATTTGTATACCTTTCATTTAGTAGGTAATTGTTGTGTGTAGATTAATAATTATTTATAGAAAGTTCACAGCAACAAAATAGGACCAAAAGGAAGGACTTATTCAGTTCTGCCACAGGTACAACACCACTTTGTCTCAGACTAATAAGGGTAACAAATTCAATCAAAATTGGTTTAGTTATAGTTAGTTGATCTAACCTGACATAAACTGAATAAGCTACCAAGAATACTCCTCCTCCTGCAACTTCAGTTTTACATTGTAGTTTTGCTGTTAGGTGGAATGCTATGTACCAGGGCAATAAATGATTAATAAATAATTTTTACCTTAGCACAATTATAGCATTCAGTTAACGTATGCAATCATGTCCGAATACATTAGTATCATGACTCAGCAAATCAGATTTAGAACTTTTGAACTTTGCTCTGTTCATTTAATTAATATTAATCACCATATTATTAGTATCAGCAACCAACAAATATTAAGCATAGAAAGCCCAGTCACCACATCCATTTGTACTAATGCTGAAAGGAAAGGCCCAACTGACAGTGTGACCTGAGATAGCTGCTGTAGGATTCAAAAAGAATGATGGCTAATGATTGGTCGACATCAGAAGAAGCATCAATAAATATCAGTGTAAATTTAATAATGCAATATTTCACAGGTTCTATCCAGGGGGTGGGACTCATACAGCACAGTACTTTAATACTTGATTCCACTAAGAGCTTGTGAAGAGAAAAAAGTGTGGCTTGTAAGATCAAGGAAACATGGGAGCAAAAAGAATTGACAAACAGCAGAAATACATTTTTCTTTCTGCTAAACAAGACGGTACATACAGCAGTAAATTCCAATCAATTGTAAATCATAATAAAATATCTCTTCTTCTACTTATAATGTGATATCAGTTAAAAACTAGAACAGATTAGAATCCACAACTTTGTCAGAACTTATCTGCTTGTTTTAATATGCTATATTGATGTTTATTGAATATGTTGTGGTATATCCAATTTCAGTGCTTTTGTTATTGTCAGCAATAACTGCAATTTCTAAGGGATACAGCGAGAGGCAAATGGCACTTTTCCATGCAGTACCTATTATAATTCCTTTTCTCTGCTGTCATATTGAAAGTTACATCATTTTTTGAGGGTCAAACTGTTGTTTGTTTCTTTAGGTCTGGCAAAAATAAGGAAAAAGTGACCCCACTGTGCATAACAGCTCTATTTATTTCTTTTTCTTCCTTTATATCAGATTTAATAAAAGAATAGCTGTTTGCCACCAGAGGTTCTATGAATTGGAAAATCTGGAAACATTTATTTTGTGTGGTGTGTAGTAGTAGGACAACTGAAAGCACCAACAAATGGGACAAAACACTGACAAAAAGAATGAAGGAACGCAGCTTTAGTTTGCACACTTACACAGCGGCTGACTTAGATTTATTGTCCATTACATACATGTTATGATGCAATATACAAAACAAGGCAGAAATGTACTATTTACCGAATACTTTTTAAAATAATAGCTTTTTTGGTAAACCTGCATTCGGATGCTGCCTAAGGACCTCATAACACATAAATAAGCATGTGTAGTTACTGTCCTAATAAAACCAACACTTGGCCATTTATGAACAATGTGCATGAGTATTCATAGTAATCCTAACTGGGCATGGTAATTCTTTGACTCATGTGCAGCTCCTCCAGAATGTCCCATTCTATCTACAGTGCTTGTCTATCAAGATTATACAAGCTGTTTGTGGTAATCAAGGCCACAGAATTGAAAACTGCCTTTACTTTGATGTTGAATAATAGAATAACTAGCATAGAATAATAAGAGGATTTGGTACATAGAAGTGACATACTGTGAATCTCAAATACTGTTGTGTCCTAAAGCAAAACCCAAGCAAAACCCCAAAATTGCAGTCACAGCCCACCAGTCCTGGACGTTGTGAGAGTTTTCCGCATTTTGGTGGTGGCTCCCTGATGCCAGCGAGTTATACACATCTCAGAATTAGTCCTTTTTAGATCAATTAGCTTTCTCTGTGGGTGGAGTTATAGTTAAATGTACTAAACAAATTAAACACAATATAAACACAGCTACTCGATTGCTATTCTATTGATGTTCTTCATGATGATGATAATGGCCTAACTCCCTGTATACTTAAAGTTATCAAAACAACGTTAGAATGAAAAAAAAAAACACTGTTGACTCCTGTTGTTTAATATAATAGAATATCAGTACATATTTAAAGGTCACATTTTCTGCAACTTGGTTTACGGATTAGACAGAACTACTGAACAAGAAATATTAAATAAGACAATAGAATAAAGACAGTTTTAGTTTTTTTTTTTTTAATCTCTTTTAGGTACCACAACAGATAGCTACATACAGGGAAGGCAAGCAGTTTCCAAGATGCTACCACTCTTCGCCCTCTGTTACAGTCATATCAGAATATCATGGCAACCCCTGGTTGGAATGAACTTGACCCGGGACTTCACAGATGCCACATAACAGGGTTTGCTGCACGTATAAGTAATCAAGCACAGCAGTCAGTTGTAGCAATGCAAAATGATTGTCATGGTCAATGAATGTGATTTGCTGGATGTCCAAAAGGGCATGATAATAGTGTTTTGGGGAGAAGAGTGGAAGCATCACGGAAACTCTTAACTGTGTGGGATGTTCTAGAGCCAAAATAGTGAAGGTGTACCAAGAATGAACCTCCCAAAGGCATAACAGTGGTGCCACACATGTCATTGATGCCAGAGAGGAACATCAACTCCAGCGTTCCTACTATTAGGTAGGTGGTCATAATATTTTTTATTATGATAATGATTATTTCATGATATGAAATATGATTATTTTATTTTGATACAAGAGGAGGGAGAAAATCTCTCTAGTGTCTAGTCTCAAGTCTCTGGTAATTTTTTTTTCTTATTACAGTTCTAAGCTATGACTAGTCTAGCTATGGCAAGTCTATGACTAAGCTGTGATATGTTGGCTATCTGTGGGCTGTTGTAGTGACATAAACACATCTGTACTTGATGTCAAAGGTCAAAAGTCGATATGCACCCAAGAGCTTTGAGGATAGCTCAGCTTGACTCGCCATCCCTTAAAATCCATGGAAAACAAGTGTCCAGGCTTTTTTCTGTCCTGGTACCAAAGTAGTGGAACAAACTTTCCCTGGGTGTCCGAACAGCAGAGTTGCTTGCTGTCTGTAAACGTAGACCCACCTCTTCCAAGAGTACTTGGGCAAATAGTATTATGAGAGTATTATGATCTCCATATTGACTTGTGTTCAGTAGTGTCTAATCTTAGGGGCATCTTTGAATTTTTAATCTATTCCAACTAGCTACATTTATTTTTTGTTTAATTCTGAGGCAAAAAGGGATACTTACATACTTAAGATTCATACAACAAAGAACAGCCTTAAATACTCACACATTTGCCTTGTCTTTAAGATTAAGATTTGCCTATAGGCATTTTTTCAGACTGATCACTTGACAACAGTTCCAGCAAAAGTTATGTTTGTCAGCAAAAACCCGAATCCACTTCCTTCACGTCTGCTTTGAGGTTAGCAATAGATAAAAGACACGACTGTTCAGCAGTGTCTGCACTAATAAAAAAGACATGATCAGTAAAGTTTGTGCTGGGCAAGATAACCATACTTGTTGTATCAGATGATTGCACTCTAGCAGTGCAACACTTTTTTTCTCCTGAGCCTTATTAGCATTTGACCCCCAAACACAAGCCATTATCCCACCTACCAACGACTCTCTTCCTTTCATTTTGTTGGAAATCTACTTAAAGCGTGTTTGTCCCTCTTGTCTGAACCACACATATACGTGTGAAGGATGTCAGGTGATGCTGACCAGAACACTTTTCCTTAGCTCAAGCAACACAGCACAGAACAGATTAAGTTAGATGACCTTGCGTATTGCCCCTGTCATTATGTATATGGGTCAGCTATGCATCATGGTTGGACGGAGACATATTTAGCAGCCCCCCCCCCCACACACACACAGACACACACACACCATTGTTTATAAACAAAGAACTTTGTCTGTTGGCCATTAGTGAAGCATAGGACCCAGGCGAGTATTCCCGCTTGAAGTCAGCTTGAGGGCTGCACAAGCATACCCACTGTTGTTTAAGAACAGCAGAAAGTAAACAGCAGTGAGCTCTTAATTAAGTCGTGGCATCAAAGAGATTTTTCAGGCATCCCTGTTCCACAAAAAACGAACACTGTGAATAAAAGATTTTTAGCACCACATTTTCCAGTGTGATGAATATACATAAACTTGAGGCTTAATTACATGCATACATATAATTATCATGAGGGGAATATGGTACGGCTATGCAGTAAATTACTATGAAGAGATTTGACAGGGGCGCACAACATAAAGCAACACAGACACATTATAAGAATGATAAGAATGATAACTAATGTAATTTATTATGTACATTGTTGGAATATCTTCTTATGTGAAGTCTTCAACTTGCCAAAATGTGTATATTCATAAGCAGGCAAGCTAATATTTTCCAATTTACACGACCCACCTACTTTATTGATATTTACCGTATTTAGTTGACACTCTTATCCAGAGCCATATATAAGGTTACTCATATTACAGAGGAGGGCCAATGTAGTGTTAGGAGTCTTGCCCAAGGACTCTTATTGGTGTAGCCCAGCATAGTCACCCAGACGGGGAAACGAACCGTCTTCCACATGGTGCAGTAGATCACTGGCAGGGATTGGTGTCTGTTGCGCCACATCAACGACTATTGATGTATTCAATAATTTTTTTATTGCAGAACAGAATCCCAAAACCAAACAAAACTGGAACTTTTCAGCCTATGGATCAGTTGTATGTCCAGGGTAGAAGAATGAAGCATACGATAAAAGGACCCTGTCTACAGCAAAGCATGGTGGTGGCTCGGTAATGCCCTGGGGCTGCTTCGCTTCCTCTGGCACTAGAAACCTGCAACATGTGGTGCCCAAGATGGACTCAATCCAGTATCAGGAAATCCTAAGAGAAAACATCATGCCTTTTGTGATGGAGCTGAAGCTTGGGCATTTAACAGGACAATGATCCCAAGCATACCTCAAAGTTCACCAAGACTTTGAAGTCCTGGAAGTCCTGGAAGATTCTAGAGTGGCCTTTACAGTTGCCTGACTTGAACCCTATCGAAAATCTTTAGTGGGATTTGAAAAAGGTGGCTTCAGCAGCAAACCCAGCACTATTAGTGAACTGGAGGTCACTGCCCATGAGAAATTAGCTAATATTTCTCAGGAATGCTGCCAGAAGCTGGTGTCTGGCTGTGCATCATGTTTGCAGCAGGTCATGGAACAGCAGATGGGAACTCTACTAAGTACTAAAGACATTTGTCTTGAAGAGGTTGAAGAATTCTAAAAGTGGCATTTTGTGTTGAATTTGGAGAAAGCACTTGTTCTATTAGTTGTGTTGAGCTATGTTATGCTAGATATTGTTTGATTGGTTCACATTGGTTCAATTTTGCAAATTTTGCTAGTTTGTTGAATAGTTTTGATTGCAAATGTATATTGTGTGAAAGTTTCAGTAAGAATTTTTAATTTGACTAAACCTTATTTTTTATTTTGCAGTTATTATATTAGTGTTTTGGTTCATTGGGAGGTCACTTTGAAGGGAACAAGTTTCTCCTGTGAGAAAATTGTGAGAAAAAGAAGGTGTGACATGAGAGCATGATTTAAGACCAGTGGCCAAAGTGTGAGAAATGACAATTGGCAACCTCATTTCTAGTTGTAGTTTCTTTTTAATTTAGTCTAAATCAGTCACCCTCATGAACACAACGTGTCAGCATTTGGGTGTGTTCTTGTATGTACATTTGTGGACAGAATATCACCTTTTGAACCATGTAGAACAGTGACTGGAGTCTCTGTCGCCATTCTAACCTTTTGGGCCTCTGAATTGCAATGCAACTACTGATCTTCCAGGAGCTCCGGTGGACAGCTGAGTCGCCTCTGGGTCCCACAGTGTATTGACCATCAATTCTGTTTCCCATCCATGCTGCAGAATCTAATTGTAAGCTCCTTATTTGGCTCAAGTTAAGCTTTTAATCAATACGACTACCGCACCAATGTACTGTGACTGTAAGAGCTTCTAAGAATAGGCAGATGCGATCATTGTTAAGCCATTTCATCACCATAGTGATATGGACACGTGGCTTTGCCACTCCCTTGCCTTACAAAAACCACCATTTCCCTGTGGACTGCTTCCAAGGCTTCCCCCCTTACACCCAAATGACCCCATTGTCTTCTAACTAAAAACATCCAAGTCCTGTCTGCGCACAGGACAGCTAAAGCCCTGCTATTTATAACAAAGCCGTCTATCTCTTTTTCCCAAACGCCACAAGTGTGGCTTTCTTGGCAGCCTGTTTTGCGTTTTTAGTGGCACTTGGTCAAGTTGAAGCAGTGCAAAGAGCTTAAGTCTAGGAGGGTACTTGATACACCCTTGACCAAAGAATATTGAAGAAAAAAAGCATTGTGGATTACATTACATCCTTGGACTGAGTTAACCCATCGAAGTTGCAGTTATCTAATTAAATTTTTCATTAAATACAAGTTCTGGGATTTTCTTGGCTAAAACCTTCAGTCAGTACCACATATGTATGTTCACAAGTAAGAAGTGGGGATGTGCACAGGTACTCAAGTTATTAAAGACCTTTCAGGCCTTTGTTATATGCAGTCACTGGAAGATATAAAAAATATGAAGGCTAATAATTTAGTGTTTTAACAGGTCTGGTAAATGTGACAGTGTTTTGTGAAATGATTGCCTTAATGACAGTGAGTTGAAATAGACCTTTGTTAGTATCAAGGACGAGGCTGAGAAAGAAGAGAGAGTAGCCAGTGTGGTGGCCATGTTGCTCGCCCTGAAGAAGTGCTGACTCAAATCTGATTCAATTATATAGCAAAACAAAAAAAATGATTCTCAACTTCTAGAGGTTAACTCAGTTAGTTGGTTTAAGTACATGTGCACAAGCACACTGTGCAGCTCAGCTCAAACAGATGTGAGATGGCGTTCATGGCACTGTTGCCTCATGAGCTTCCTCTTTTCTCTTGCTTGCTTGCTTTTGCTGTTTTTTCTTGCTTCAAACTATTTGGGTGTCTTGAGATTGGCTTACACACTGTACACACTGTACCTTATTTTCAGTCTTATACTGTAATAGGAGAACTGTAAGTAGTGCTGTAATGGGAGTTTTTCTAAGGTGGGCCAAAGTCACACAACACTGTGGCACAGAATGCTTAGTAAGCTCATTTGCCTCAGTGGTGGGCACAAAGCAAGTACACCAAAGCTAGACATGCTGCTCAAGCTTAGCGAAACATTGGAGCAATCTTAGCTTTAGCATGTTTAATGACTTGGAATTAGGATTAGAAACATTTGCAGCCATTTGCAGCACACCAGTACAACAGATTTCAGCCTCTGTGTTTAATCCATCTATGGCAATAAACACACTCTATCTACTGAACAGGGTAGTGGGGACAGCAGTGGGCAGCCACCTTAGCTCCAGGGGAGCAGTTGGGGTTAGTTGCCTTGCTCAAGGATCCAATCCCAGTCCCAAGTCTTTAACCTTTAGGCCACATCCGCCACTGGTAAGTGTGGTAAGTTTTTTTTCGGGGTGTGTGTGGAAGTGTGGAATGACTCATGTGAACAGTTCTTTTTTTCGACAGCTTTTTTTTAGCAGAAGTGACTGTGGTCATAACTCAACTGAACTCTAAAATGAGCATTCGTCCTTGTAAGGAGGGCTTTCTGCATGGCACTGCTTTAATAGTCCTCTCCGAGTAGATGTTGATTGTCTATTCGTTCAGACACAGTCTGATCACATACTGCACTGACATTCCCGGTCATTGTATGAGTATGTGAGCATCAAGCTCAAATAAGGTGCTATTTTGGCAACAACTTTCAAACCTATGTACTGATGCACCGTCTTTCCCATACATCTAAATGTGAACGTCACTGTTCTAATTAAACAATTATCAGCTAAACATGACCTTGTGACTGAAGCTCCTACAATTTATGTCCTAACAATGAACCATCATTCAAAGTAACTAAAATTGGTCTGTTTAGAGTTTTACAAACTCAGCATAGTAGTACATTCTCTTATAGTAAAGGTGTTTCAATGTTTTTTTAAGCAATGCCATAGAAGAACCACTTTTGTTTTCATAAATAACCATTTTTGGAATGAAGGGGAAAGTTTCAAGAATGGTTCTTCGAGTTGTGCCATAGAAGCACCTTTATTTGTTAGAGTATGTTAATTAATTAATTGTCAATCATACAGTACACTTGTTACCCATTTCCATTTGAACATTTTAGCCTTATCTAAAGAGTTGTCTTTTTGGAGAAGCAAGTTTTTGCTAATATACAATCAAACTGTTCATATTTTCTGTACTCAATTGTATCAGTAGCATTAGATTACTACTGGTTCATATCTAACACATTCACTACATAAGCAAGAAGTGTGTCCTACAAATATATCTTGTTGCACAACATAAAGACCTGTTAAATGTGTCCTTGGAAAAGATTAGTCTGTTTGTTTTCATGCGGTTCTTGATCAGCCATTACTTCATTGTGCTTTGTGCCAGGAGCAGGCTCTTGTTTGTGCACTGAGATGTGTGTACAGCCTTTCAAAGGGATCATCCTGTTTGGTTTAGGGGCACTCTGGTGCCTTGACCTGAGCCTTAAAGCAGTACATGTTAGAGTGTTTACCTCACTATTACAGCTTGAGGCTAAATATAACACAAGACTATTTAAGGGATGAGGTGTGACGAGGTGCGCCTAGCACAAACCATTTGGACATAAGGACAGAAAGACTCTTTTGTCAAAAATACACTTGCTATTTGTTGAGCATTCTCTCTTTTTTTGGATTACCTGAACAAATTTCAGGTTCAGACTGTAATGGAAAGTAACAGTACAAATAGGATTGGCCAGGATTTGAAGTAGTAGACATAATCCAGTTACTTTATCCAGTTAATTTACAGAATGTGATAAACTTTAGTCAAATAATTAGAAGTGAATCTCAGTTTGGGGAAATGTATGATTAAGTATTACTTTTTGTGTTTCTGATGGGTAGAGTACAAGAAGGAGCTTTAAAAACATGGTTGTTTGAATTTTTCAAGGAAAGAAAAAGACTATTAAAATGGGTGTCGATATTTAGTCATCATATCTAAATATGGACATCCAATAATAAACATAAACAATGTAGAGGTATTGCATGTCCCTCAAATCCCCTTTCACCTGTTGATCCTGAAGCTCACCTAATGCCCCTGAAAAGACATTTCCTGTAAGTCAATTAGGTCTTCCACTTGTTTCTATTAATAACAATTCTCCCTCACCCAAGAACTACTGACTGTAAACCTACTCCATGCTAGCCCACTATAGCCCACTATAGCCATGCACTTAACATAACATGCACTTTGGGAAAGACAGCATTATTTACACTTACTAGTCCGTTTCTATACTCCTGCTATACAGACTGCAGCCCACACTGTTTAATCCATGTTTTAACATGGACTACTTCAACCTTATCCAGCTTGTATTTACAAGCTGAACTACAGTTGTAATCATGGATGACCCCCAATGACCCCCATTGCAAATTAGGTTTATTGTGTTTATTAGCAACATTACTAACATAGCTGTTTGCAATAAACCAATCAAAAAAGAACATTTAATAGCTCAACAAGACTAATGTAACAAGTGATTACTCCAAATTCAACACAGTGCCACTTTGAATGACTCCTGCAGTTTCAGGATTATTCAATCCCTTCATGACAAGCGTCTTTAGTACTTAGTAAAGCACCCTTTTGCTGTTATGACCTGCAAACGTGATGAATAACCAGACACCAGCTTCTGGCAGCATTCCTGATGAATGAGCTTATTCGTCATGAGCAATGGTCTGTATGCTGCAACTGCTTTCTTCAAATCCCAATCCCAAATCCAATGATGACCACTCCAGAATCTTCCAGGACGTCTTCTCAAGCTAAGGCTTGGTGGTTCTTGAAGTATTCTTGTGATAATTGGGGCACATGCCCAAGTTTGAGCTTCCCCACAGAAGGCATGAGGTTTTCTCCTGTGCACATTCAGGTTTCAAGTGCCAGAGGGATTAAAACAGCCCCACAGCATCACCAAGCTGCTGCCATATTTCACTGTAGGCAGTGTGTTCTTCTCAGCATATGTTTTATTCTTCCTCCTCTAGACATACGGCTGAATCAAACATCCACAAAAGTTGAAGATGAAACAAAACTTTTTGGGCATATGGATCAACGGTAGAAGGAGGAGGAATGGCAAAGTAGAAGAAAATTCATGTGATGTCTTCTGTGAGGAAGCTAAAGCTCGGCCATCGTTGGACATTTAAAAAAGCAGTTAACCCAAGCATAACTCAAAGTCCACCACTTGATTTTTTTAAGAAGACGTTTTGGAAGATTCACAGAAGTCGCTGCCAGAAGCTGGTGTCTGGCTGTGCATCATGTTTGCAGCAGATCATAACAGCAAATGTGTGCTCTACTACTCTAAAGAAGCTTGTCACGAAGGGGCTGAGTAATTCTGAGACTGCAGTAGTCATTAAAGTGCCATTTTGCGTGAAAATGACAGTTTGGAGAAACCATGTGTTGTATTAGCTGTGTTGAGCTATTTAAATGATTCTTGTCTGATTGGTTTATTGCAAACAGCTGTAAGTTTGTAAATGTAGCCAATAAACCTAACTTGCAGTGTGGGTTGAATCATTTACACTGCAACTGAATGCCCTGATGACGCTCTCCCTCACAGCCTCTGATTCCAATGAAGATATATTCTTCGAGTGACACTTTGTCCTAAGGGATCTAGCAACTGCTTGCCTCAATTTCTGTCAACCTTCTTACACACTTGTTTATGTAGCGGCCGTGCAAGTTCAGTTGAGTTGAGTTGAGTTTTTTTTTTTTTTTGCTTTTTTTTACATTGTGTGTAAAATGACTGGTTGAATTCTGATGCAATGCCTTTGCAACAGATTCAGTCTTCTCATTATGCAAGCAGCACCTCACCATTGGCTGCGGTCTGATCCACTGCAAGTCCTGTCACTAAGAAGAACTGAGCAGGTTTTTGTTTCCAGGCACAGTGATTTGATTCCCTAACTGTTCTTATGTCTTTAATATCAGCTAATTTGCTTTTCTCATTTAGGTTCCAATAGATATTGTGCTGATTAATGATGGCATCCATTGGATTATTTATTTGCCAGTCCTTTGTTTCCCCTTTAATGCATTTTAAAGAAATAGAAAAGAGGGGTTTTAAATAAAATAGAAAAAGAGGGTCCTAACCCTGGAATCGCCTTTGTGTTTTACGACTAAATCTTGGCTGAAGACTATCACATATATTCTCATATATTTTCAACCTCTCCTAATATGTTTACAGTGTAATGTACACTTTTAGTGCAAATCCATGTAATGCAGATATCTACTCATTAGCTTCAGACTTCACAACTGCAGATGACCTGTCACACTTTTTTCCAGCTTCTCTCACATCAAAATGACAGATTATCTCCTCTCCGATGACAGTGAGGGCCGACACCCTGTTCGCTCCAAATAAATGCACAATATAGTTTAGAAATGTTAGACGGCCCCTCAGTCAGTAGGAGTATTTAGAATGCGTAGAGGCTGGCTGATAAATAATGCCTAATTTAATGAGCTCCCAACAGACGGTAGCTGGTCAATACTTAAAGCATCTTCTGCTTTCTAGTTCCCTTCTGGAATTTTCTCTCTCCCTCTCTTTCTCTCGCTTTCTCTTTCCTCCTTGAGCCCTATTTTGAATCCAGTTCAGCACTCTGCTTCAGCGCTACTAGCAAGATACCCTGTCCTATTACATTAGCCTATTTCTCCTTTAAAGACAGGGTTGAGATTGGACGTTAAGTCTGCACTCTCCTCTATGTGAGGACAATATAAAAAGCATAAGGGAGCTCGCAGGGTCGTTCTTTGCCCTCTCCGCTCCATCTCTACTGACACCTAAGTCACAGCTGATTTAGAACAGGAGCTCTAACAGGGCTGGGAAGCGCCCTGATTATGACCCAAGGTCATCTTTGTCCTAGAAAGAAGTCACAGTTAATCAAGAGTAAAGGTGGATATGCATCACAGTGCCAGGTCTGGCGCCCATTCCGCCAGCTCATCAGCTACAACAGCCCGTAGATTTCACAGTGGATTTCAACTCCAGCAATACCACAATCCTGCTGTCTTCTAAAGAGTTCAGCCATCAAGTTGTAACAGTTACCTTAGCAAAAGTAGGACATTTTGCATGGCCATAATTTATGCCTGGGGTTATGGGGGACATATTCCCATTACTTTTTGAAATTCCAGATGTTGTACTTATCACTTTTTAAAAGTGTAGTTTTTTTTTGTCTTTTATATAATTGTTTGCTGTAGAAATATTGTCATATTGTCATATTGTCATATTGTCATGTCATTATATGGTCATTCCTTAGCAATCCATGTGATGCACTTGTGACCATTCTGTTGTTGTGTGCTGAGATAATAGAAATAGCAACTAAACGTCTGTGAACAAAGAGCCAAAAGTGACTAAAATGTCTGGTAAATTGAAAAAACATGGTAAATTTTATTTGTTAAAAACATGTCAAACATGGTAAATGTAGCCAACTTTTGACCACAGTCACAAAATTGTATTTGAACAATACAATTATATACAAATATATAAGATTTACATCACATCTACAGTATATATACATCATATAAATACTATATATAGTGTAGCTCTGGTTTGCTTGGCAGTTGTGGGTCAAAATAAGCCAGAACCAAATATTTAGTGTAGCTCCTAATGATGAAATAACTGACATTAGATTTCATATATACACTTATTACAGTTATGTCTATTGCTTAATCCTAGAGAATTGGCAAACCAAACATTAGTTAGTAATATTTACTTAATTTTTTCCTAAACAGCAAAATTAAAATAAAAAAGTGTAGAGGATGTAATTTAGCCTGGCTAGTTCTAACTACACGTTATTTATAAGCTTCAAAATTATATTAAAAACTAATGTAATAGTTGACTTATGCATTTAAAACACATGGTATTGTAGTGGTTTAGGAGTATTGCTATGGTAACTGTATCTTGATTGGCCGCCATGTAATATGATAAAAATCACAATCACAACCACATGTGACAACCATGCTAAACTACATAAAATATTAATGTGAAAGGTTAAACGATTGTAAAACTTCATTTAAAACAGTAAAGTTGAATATCAATACAATATAATATTACCTAGCAAGTTACATTTTCCTCATAACAATTATGAGTAATTATTATCGACACTAACGTTACTAGCTCTCCATGCTTATAACCGAAAATATAAACTAGTTAATACATTGCACTAACATGACATGATATGCGAAATAAAAGTAATGTATTTCCATTAACAGCTGCTTAGCTAGCTAAAATCTTTAGTCACATGGCATTCAGACATGTGGCATTTTGCCACCAGTAATGTAAAGGTAATTTAGTTCATGCTTTAAAATAATTCATATTCTTTTAGAATTGATATGCATTACCAGTAGTCACTCTGAAATTGAACATTTTTAAGGTATGAAATGTTTCCTTACCTCAGAGGCAGCAGATTTGCCAGAATTGCCAGAGTGAGCTTGTGTGCCCTTTGCCACATGATCACCCGGTCCACAGCAATGACCCACAGCAATTTTTCTCTATTGATCCGTTGGATCCGTTATTTGTTAAAATCCATTCAATCTTGACTAATGTATGCATCAAAGCATCTATCAGCTAGTAAATGGACCCTATGTGCAGTTTTTGGAGTAAGGCTTTAGAGGCAGTGCAGAAGGGAGGGGCTGTATTTCCTTGGCTGTTAAATTCCAATAAACTATGTCTTTAAGGGGATGACCTCAAACATCTATGGGCCTAACCAGTTTATCCTTTCTACAGTTTTAAGGTGTTTTGTTCCCAATGTTACTGAAATATGAATATCTGAATTACCTTAAGGGTTAAAGTTAAGAGAGGACAAACAGTGTGAGGTCATAATGTGGTCATTTACAATCATGTTGCAATGGCCTATAAAATACAAGCTTATAATAGACATTGTATACTCTGTTCTTTCTCGCTGGGAATATCACATTGTCATGTTAATATGACAGATGTATCTGTATGACCAGTGAGAAATGTCCTGGAAAGGAGATACATGCTGGTCTGAACTGTGTCATTAACTGAAATTAGCCTTGGGGTTCTTGGAAATATTGGATACATTTGTTCAGGAAGGATATGTCTGTGTGTGCTAAATTAGCTTTATTTATCCTTATGACTTTGACAAAGCCAAATGTATGTGGCAAGAGCTGGAACACAGGATCTATTTAGTCACTACTGAACAGATTATGGCACTAAAGCCAGCTCTTGTCAAAAACCTTCCTAACAGTCAATGGAAGACCGTGGCATTTTATTGGTCCATTTATCATTCAGTTTTGACACAAATAAAGAACAACTGCCAGATTTAAACTATTTCAAAAAGTGCAAAACTGGATAAAAAATAATGCATGACTGTGACAAGCTATTTGGTAGCAGTCAATACTGTTTGTTCAACTCAAAAAAGTTTATTATTAATAATTTGTTTGAAGTAGGTTCATTTTTGGGCCTTCATACTTCCAGCTAATGGAACTTCTTTGCAAACCCTAATCCATGGAAACCTGAGCCTCGCTGATATGACTGAGTCCATGAGCTTCATCTTGAGCCTCAGTAAAACCAGTGCCACACTCTGGAGGATCATTTTTGAAGTCTCCTGCTGCAGAAGTGAGATGAAAGAAGCTGGCTTAGATGAACCAGGGTGTCCCTGGTTAACAGTGTCTTCAGCCGGCCTTAATTGAAGCAGGCACATGAGAAGCTTAATAAAAATGTGCCCTGACCTGCTTCATATAACTTAACATGACCACCAGATGTGAGAGTTAGTCTGTGTGTGTGTGTGTGTGTGTGTGTGTATCTTCTACACATGGGTTTAGAAAAAGCATGTCAACAAACATGGTTTGACTTACTTGGGTTTCAATGACAGTCATGCAAATGTCAGAATCCTTATTAAAGCCAACTGTTGCTAAATTTAGCAATAGGAAAGGTCTGATCATCAATTCTAGGCTAAAATCAAATGCCACCTTTCCCGAAATGCTTCTTGAAGATGTTACTTCAAGGACACATCAATTTGCTCAGTTGTTTTACAAGCAGAGCTGAGTGTCAACAATCTTTTACTGTTGTCGTTGACAGCCTTCCTGTTAAGAAAACTGATAAATGAGTTACAAGGTTTTATTATTTGATTGCTGTCATATATAATATGTGGGACATTATGCTCACTGTGTGAGGAACTGGGTATAAAAACATGGGTTAGTATACATAGTGTAGTGTAAGAACAAACAGTGGTTGCTTGAGATATAAACTGAAAAACATTTACATGTATATATATATATATATATATATATATATATATATATATATATATATATATATATATATAATGTTCATGTAAAAATACTGTGTATTAAATTATATAAAATTTCTTAGCTTGCTTACAAGTGATATATTTCTGTATGCCAGGGCATTATATATATTTGCACTTTTGTAAGTCGCTCTGGATAAGAGCGTCTGCTAAATGCCTTAAATGTAAAAGCACATAAAATGCTATATATAACAAACTATATATATATATATATATATATATATATATATATATATATATAGTTTGTTTTATATAGCATTACCGTTAACGTTGCAAAATATATGTTGAGTCTATTTGAGTGAATTTACTTAAATTTCATGACATAATAAATACATGTATAGAAAAGGGGGAATGACTCTATTGCAATGAAACTGATGGGCTAACTCAGGGTTTGTGGAAGGTAATGAATGAAGGAGACCTGCTGCGTGTGCCATGAGATGCACAAATGCCACCTCCCTGTTGACATTTATTATTTGATAACATTGAATTATCCCATGCTGGGATCAAAGGAAGGCACTGGGAAAATAGTCATTTATCCTACTACGGATGCCTACGTCCCCTTTTCAACTGCTAGATAACATGGCTGTTGATAAGGGAAAATGCCCACCCAGGGCTGTAATTAGGACAGTGAAGGTCAGTGAATCTGTGCAGCTTTGAAAAGGCTGTGAACTATGAGCGTGTCTGTCTGGATGACGAATTCAGGAACAGGCACTGTAATTATTAATGAGAGTTATTAATGTCACTGTGTGCTTTCAATAAACGGTACGTGAGGAGGCGTGATCGCATGCTGAAGCGTGATGTGTCTATTCAGCTGTGAAAGCTGTAATCGCTGGCAGAAAAGTGTTTGTTTGCACGGTCGGGTTTGCATTTGTGTGTGTGTGTGTGTGTGTGTGTGCACGCAGGCTTTCAAATTCAGCCGAAAACCGAATTTCAGGTCATTTTTATGTTAATCTATTGACGTTAGAGCTGAGGCAGTGTAGTAGTCATCGTCCCATGCATTCGTCACAGGGAGAGAGCCTGGGTAGGAAAGTGAATTCAGGAGGTGAATATATGGGGCCGACCCAGTGAGATTAAATTAGATGCTGTTGTGCTGTTGATCCTTCTGAGCCTACCCTCAGGGAGTGCTTAAACCTTTTCTGAAACAAGGCAGAAGGGTTAGGGAAAAAAACAATCAGGGCTGTTTAGTGTGCGCACAGTGAATAGATGCGCAGGTGTGAGCTACACAGGGCCGTCCTTCTACTGACCCCTTCATAGACGTCACCACCCCTCACACTTTCTGTTATACTCCAGCGCAAACCCTCCAGCACAAATCCTTATTTTAAAACATTCACCTAAACATTTGGAATGATTTGTATCATTACTGCATTAGAAATGTTGGTTATATGCTATAGTTTACATTATTAAATTGTTGTAATACTGGTTTACACCTATTTCTGCACAATTCTATTAATTTTGAAGCAAAATTATGAAGCATTTTTACCTTAAACAATTTCTAAATCTGTTGCTGCTCAACTGACTTGTAATAGGAAGAATGAAGTCGGTGAAGCTGGCAGAAAAATGCTTGCAAGGACTGCGTAATACTGCATAACCAGTCATATCTGTATAAAACTTTGTCAGTCATTCTTGCTGTATCTCACAGCTTGTAAAATGTGTGTACAAAGCACGATTTGTATGGAGAGTAGTGGAGTAAAAGTGCATGACGCTCCCCGCCTGTAGGAGGAGCCAAAAATACTGTAGGAGCAAGAAAAACGGTACTGTGCAGGTTTCCCAATAAACAGACAATGTATATGTACCCTTAAAACATATGCATTCTCCAGTGACCTCCAGTCTGTTAGAGCAGGGAAATCAGCAAACTGTGCTGGACTCCGGTCTTCATTGCCCACCCCTACATTAGAGTGACAACGTTTGCACCCAAAATAAGTAGAATTTGTTTTTCTGCTAATTTACTGCATTCACAACTAATTTTGCATGTGATGTGTGACATCTATAAAATAAATGCCTAAAAAGATTCAGTAAGATAATTTTACATTGTGGATAATAATTGCATTGTGGAAGTAAAATGATGAAAATAGGTAAGTAGTTGTATAATATACTATAACTTAATGGGAGGAAATAATGTCCATACATTTAATCCTTGTGTAGTCTTGAAATTCTGAATATTCCCCTTGTCCTAGGGATCAAAGATGACCCAAAGACAGTCTATGTACCCTGGTGGTGTACATCATTAATGGAAGTATGAACAAAGGCAATATTTCACAATGTTGGGGTCAGAAAGTAAATTTCAAGCTGAAAAAAACATTTAGGGTTTTTCTCTATTTGTGACCCTTAAAGTAACAAATTTGCTTTCACTTGCCAAAATGCCATTTCTGCAGGAATTGACAAAAATAGTTTGTTTGTAGCGACAAATCTGATTCTGAAATCTGATGATATAATACAGATATTTAACATTTCAGTTGCAGCTGAAGTTAAGAGTGTTGTCCAGAATGAAAACAGGACAGACAGGAGATGATTCCATAATAATTTAGACAGCTGAGAGACTTCAATTATTATCCAGAATGCAATGTAAAGCAATCAGCCATGAGATAAGCAGCACTGACAGGTAAAGTGAAAAACACTGATTATCTTCATTTACAGTGGCATCTGTCAACGGGTGGGATACATTGAACAGGATGTAAACAATATGTTCTTGAAGGAGATTAAAAAGCAGGGAAAATGGTTGAGCATTAGGATTTCCATATCCAAAACATCGAGCAGGAATATCTCCAAAACATCAGGCAGGTCTTGTGGGAAGTTCCTGGTAGGCAGTAGTGAGTGCCTACCAAAAGTGCTCCAAGAAACTACAAACTGTGAACTGGTAATAGCACTTAAGGCTCATTGATGCGATCAATAAAGGCCCCACCTCATAAATTACAGGAATTAATGGATCTGCTGCTAACGTCTGGGTGCCACAGGATG